>NC_051441.1:21723839-21731457 GCF_001649575.2 Kryptolebias marmoratus
AACAGATCCCAGGAACAACATCAGACATCTCAGTCCAGAAATGTGCAGTTCTAGGCACAGCCAAGATACTGCACAGAACCCTCAAGCTCCCAGGCCTCTGGTAGAGGACCCGAGCTCAGAGGATGAAAAAGAGACCACCCGCGGAGGATGAGAAGGGAATTTTTTTTTTTATTGGTTGTTTTTCTATTCCTCCAATCCCTAAATGTATTTTGGTATATATACACCTTTCTATTGCTGTGCTGTTAATTCTATGAATGGTTTGTAGGATTTTACATAATTTGTGGCATTTGTACATAATTGGTCGGACACTTAAGACATCCTGCAGAAGACATTGTTTGTACCTTTTTAAACTCTTGCCTGATGAAGGTCTAGTAACCGAAACATTGCAACAATAAATCACTGCAAGTTTGGACAGAGTGCAAGAATGTCTTGTTGCAACTATTAAATTGTTGAAATGTTATGAATCTACCAAATTATACATAAACTGTTATAAAGGGTTTAATATGGTATGTATCTCCATGTTTATCAGTAGTTTGTTTAGGTAATGTACTTTAGTAGTTTTCAAGTTAATTTCTTTAGTCTGATATGTGGTTTAGAGGCACCACCTATTGGTGAAAGAAAGAAAGAAAGAAAGAAAGAAAGAAAGAAAGAAAGAAAGAAAGAAAGAAAGAAAGAAAGGAGCATACCAAGTAGCATGGAGGCTGACGGTGCGGCTGCTCCTGACCGGTTCTGATGTGCATTATTGACCAATGTAAGTAGCTTTGCGAGTTGTATTTCCGGCGCTGTTACCCGCTGTTTCTTTGTATATGATAAATGTAACGGGGAATGTTTAACGATGACTACTATGCTAATGGTTAGCCAGCTTATAAGATAGCTTTTTTTCCTCACAACTCCTGGGGGAAGGCGGACGTGTTTGTTTTCTCTCTGTCTCTCTGTTTTCTGAACCCCTCCCCCTCTCTCCGCCCTCTCTTCTTCAGAGCCTCTCTTTGCATACTCTCCAAAAAAAAAAAAGTTTGAACTACAAATCTAGTCAGCTGGTCTCTCAACACAATTGTTCAAATTTTCTCGACGGGAAGGCTGACCAAAGGAGAGCCAGCTTGCCCTGAGAAGACATTCTTCGCTGGATACACATTGGATTCCTGGAAACGGTGGAATCCTGTTTGTCTATCGAGTCTGTCTGTTGAAGACATGGAAGATCTTTACATATTTGGATTTCTGATAACAGGATTTCTGCTGTTTGGATTAGGCAGTTACATGACTTATCATCAAATTCATTTGATGGGTTCGGCGAACTACACTCAGACTGTCTTGTTACGGGAGTTGAATCGCAAGTTGGATGCCATCCTTTCACAGGACCACAGACTGAATTGCGTTTCTGGGACTCATGAATAATATGGGTTACATCTTGGATAAAGTTGCTTCGCTCTAAACAGGCAGAATGGTCCTGGAATTTGGCTGTTTGGATTCGCCATTGAGAAGTATCAGCAAGACTTTCAAGGCTGACGAAAACAAGTCTGCCTGAACCAAAACAATTACTGCTTGTTTGTGAATTTGGCTCCCCTAGGCTGACCTTGGTCAACAATGTAGACAAGATGTTCCCCTCTGCCTGAGGACATCTGTGAATCTGTTCAGAGCTGGCTGATAACATTCCATCATTATCAAAGACAATGGCCTCTGTGACGTGATTCATGGACTTCTTTACAAACACACACACGCACATTCACGCACTACACTGCCTCTCATCGTCTCCACACACACACACACACTTTCCGCTGTTTCTGTCATCTCTCTCAATCCCCCCCCCCCNNNNGCCTCTGGTACTATTTAGAAAGTTCTGTACCGTTAGTTTAGCATTCTCGTTTTAGCTTCCTGTACACTTAGTTTAGTTCTGTACATTTAGTCTAGTTTAGTTTATCTTAGCTCATACTTTAGATATTGTTAGATTGTTAGATTCCTAATTGTTTTTATATTGTGTATATATATTTGTGTCCATTTAGATTATACATGATTCTTTTAGATTATACATGAATGATGTTTTTTCCTATTTTTTTGTGTTTCATTGTATTTCATGTTTAGATATGTTTAGTTTATCTGATTATGATTTCATTTAGATTATTTTAGCTACTATTTTGACTGTCTCAGCTCATGCTTAGATATGTCTGTTTTGGTGATTTTCTTTAGAATATCCTATGTTTCATTTAGATTATACATGATTCATTTAGAATACATGATTGTTGTGTTTTTCTTTTGTGTTTCATTCTGTATTGGATTCTGTTTTTGTTTCTGTTGTAAAGCGCTTTGGATCGCCTTGTTGCTGAAAAGTGCTATATAAATAAATCTCACTTCACTTCACTTCATTTCTCTGGTTCTGTTTAGTCACATGTTGTTAGGGATAATTTTTGTTCAGGTGATGTTTATCAGTGGGAATGTTCATATCTAAGCCCAAGGCTCATATTTAATGGGTCTAAGTTAATTATTTGCTCACTGTTAATCGACTAGAATTAATGAGTCACTGGTGGCTCTGTCGGTAAACAACCTAACTAATTAATGAAAGGTAGATCTGTGTATTTAAGAACTAGTTAATTTGAGTACTGTAGTTTAGTTGATTTTCATGCTTATTGGTGGGTTATTGGAAGTAAGATACTTTTGCCTTTTGTACTCATTTTACATTGTCATTTTTTCTTATGTTTACGACCACACACACAAATGGTAAATGGCTTTCACTTGTATAGAGCTTTATCTAGTCCAAGGACCCCAAAGCGCTTCACACTACAATTATTCACGCATTCATTCACACACTGATGGTGGTAAGCTACACTGTAGCCACAGCTGCCCCGGGGCGGGCTGACAGAAGTGAGGCTGCCATCACACCGGCTCCACTGACCCCTCTGACCACCACCAGTAGGCAAGACGGGTGAAGTGTCTTGCCCAATGCCACCCACCTATGCACCACCAAAGGGAGATAAAGCCTGCTTAACTGGAACACTGATAGTAACCTGCCCTATCTTGAATAAAGAAGACAAAGACGACAAGCCTCCATTTTTCTGTGTCCTGACCGACACCGTGTCGAGCGTTAACTTCAAGCCAGCATACAGTAATTCAATTTTCTGCATTACATACACTATATCACAATTTAGGTTAAAAGATGTAGTTACATAAAAAACGTAGAAATTAGAGAAAAAAATGTATTTGGGAAAAAAATAAATATAAAAGGGATTTCACAGCACTCTAAATATATGTAGAGCAGGAATGAAATGGACAGTTTCTTCACCTCCAGCATGCTGACGTCTCCTGAGATCAGCATGCAAAGCACTGGGATTTCAATACTTCCACTACCTGTAGTTGCACAAAGATAAAAGGTTGAGTGAACTAAACACTGCAAAAAAGAAAGAAAAAAAACGTTTTTGAGTAACAAGCAAAGCTTTTTAACCATCTGTCAAAAATTAAATTGGCATCTTTAAGCTGCCAAAATACTCCTGACCTGTTAAGGTATGTTTTGCTCTTTGCTCGCCGCCAAAAGATGGGTGATGAGGTTTTTACCCATGTGTGTATATGTGCGTATGTCTGTCTGTTAACAAAATATCTCAAATTGATTGACAGATTTTAAAGAACCTCTCAAAAGGTAATCACTGGATGCACATCTATAACAAACTAACTTTGGAGTCAATCCAATTTAAGATCACTGCCCCAGCTAATCAACTTTAGGAAACACAAAAATGTCTATAACCCAGTCATTCTTACAAATCTTCAGCTAAAATTTGGTGTGGTAGCAGCTGAGAGTCATTCCCAACAACTATACTTCAAGTGTTGAACATTGGGCAAGTTCTTTTCTTTGAACCTTGACCTTATTTTCAAGATTTTAACAAAACATCTATAAGTCTGTCTTTTCTCAGCATAATATGATCTTAGTTTTAAAGTATGGAACAAAAGTCAAAGTCAAGTCAAGTCAAATTTATTTATATTGCACTTTTCAGCTACAAGGTGAAACTAAGATATAATAAACTGATAATAAGCTAACATAGACTAAACTAGGATTTAAAAACCTTAGCTGATCAGATCAGAAATGAGACAAGCTAGGATATACTAAACTAAACTAAACTAAACTAATGGTACCAGAAGGCTAACCAAGAGTACCAAAGGTCAACTAAAAGTGCCAAAAGTCTTAAATAAAATAAATAAATGAATAAATAAATATGGCAGATGATATGCATTCTTTTCAAAGAATGCTATGCCTTTATTTATTATTATTATCATCAGTGTGGTTGGACCTGGACAATTGGGGCTGTAGCCCAAAATGTTTTCTGAATAACTTTGGATCTCAAAATAATTGAACTTTAAAAATGCAGTCCTATTCAAATCAGCATTAAGCTCCCATAATAATGTAACAATTTTATATATTTATAGAATAAAACAAGGAGCTTAGGCAGATTATGTTTTCTCTGTATTTTATACAAGCAGTGTTCTGGTTCAATAAACCTGTAGTCAGTGCCTTGCACAGAAATTCAGTTCTGTTGTTTTGTCCTTCTGTCACATACAGTAACTCAAATATTTCTTAATTAAAGACCATCTTTAACCTTTATGAACAGAAGGAATAAAGACCAAAGAGCAAAACCATCTCACCCCAAATGCCTGTGCGTTGATTGGAAATGTGGTGCTCCAGATTAGAACGAAAAGCTGTCTCTCCTCCTCGTTGACCAACACTTCCATTGTCCACCAGGAGGAAAGCTTGACAGCTGTTGTCCAAGGAGTACGAGTCACGTGACGAGTTCTGGACATAGTAACGAGCAGGAAAACTCCCCTTCAAACAGAAACCACAAGGTTAGCACAACTGCTATTATCATGCTTATTTTTAGTTAACCTGACTTCTCCCACCCTCCTGTAGAATAAAATGTAGTGCAGTGGGTACCTGGGCGTTGACCAGCTGCTGCCTGTTGTGGACCAGACCCCAGGGGGCCACTCCAACAGCTATTACTTTTTTCTGAGACAGAGCTGTAGCTGCAGCACCATGGTCTCTCACAGCCTCACCCACACAGCGGGAAATGCCCTCTCTGAGCCCCCCCGTCAAAATCCAGGCCCCTGGACAGGAAGTTTATTGCAGTATGACATGACTCATGCAGGAAGTGATAAATAAAAAATAAATGTCTTAAGGTAAAGGAAGAGACTTTAAGTGTAATATGAAACATATAATGTTGCATGTGTGTCATTAAATTAATCATTTAATAAAACTAGTTTTGTTGAAGCAGTGTTAAGAAATTTTGGCTTTGGTAAAGTATTCCTGGGATCTGTTGGAGTCACTCTTCCAGATTATTTATATAGAACCGAGTCACAACAAAAGTCATCTCAGGGCTATGTACAAAAACATTCACATACAATTTAAAATGTCAATTAGTAAGTTATCTATCAAAGGAAGCCAGTAGATTGTTCTGAATCTTCACTTCTCTTCAGTCTCCCATCTTGAGCAACACATTGGCAACAGTGGAAAGGAAAAGTACCTTTTAACAGGAAGAAACCTCCAAGAGAACCAGGCTGGGGATGGGTGGTCATTTGCTTTGACTGGCTGGGTTTGACCAAATAAATTGACATTTTCTTCTGCCAATAAACTTTAGACTTTATTTGTCTATAAAATATACACTTTTTATCTAAAAAATGTTCCAAATCATTTTTTTTTCAAAATAATTGAAAAGCATTTTGAAATGAACAAAGTCTGTTAATTTACTATATAAACATCCCAGCTGATTATCTATTTCTGCTGCCTGTCGTAGTAGTAGTAGTAGTAGTAGTAGTAGTTCATCACTGGGGGCTTTCTTCCTGATGGACTCCAGGATCTTAGTTGTTTCATCCTGTATAGTGGCTCTGATGCTCACTCCTCCTTTCTCTTGGTGTAAGGTCTCAGGGTGCTGGACTTAGGATGAAACCTTCTGTGCATTGTGAGGAGCTTTTGTGTCTTTATGTCAGTGGCTTCTATCTCCTCCTTGGGCCAGGTTATTATACCAGCAGAATATCTGATGACTGGTGCTGGATACATGTTGATGGCTTGGAATTTATTTTTATTTTGGGTTTTCTCACTTTCACTAAAATCCTATTGCTGTCTATAGAGAAATTCTATTCCAGTTTGTCTACTTTGTACAAAGTACACAATTTCTGACTGAGCTGCCCATTTTATTGTATTTCTTCGTATTGGTTTTTCCAAAGCTCTGGGAGGAGATTTGAAATAAAAATTGTGTCAAAAGTGGAAGAATAACAGGCCGGTAATATTAAGAATGCTTTGTGTATGTATTGGGACCTTTAATTACTGTTTCGTTCACAAAACAGATTTTTTTTCTCAGTATTTTATTGTGATTATATAGTCTTGACAGACTCTTACCTGTGCTCTGTGCCGCCCTAACCAGCCCTTTTCTCAGGATATCTCTCACCCATGGCTTAATCTTCTCATGACCTTCACCGCCTACCACTGACACCACCAGGTTAGGTGATGGCAGACCCCAGTGAGTCGTCATTAGGGTGTAGATGATATGTGGTGGTGTGTCACACGAAAAACGCAGAAACTAAACAAGACATAGATAATAACTGATGCATTAAATCACTCAGGCAAGAAGGATAAAATACAGTAAACAATGTTCCCACATTATGTCCGTTTTGAAGTTTCATACTTTTCAAGACTCAAATTTTTAAATTTTCTTCAAATTTTTGATACCTTTTTGACATCAAACCATCTGTCAATTTATTGTAATATACTGTTTTTGTATATTTGTGCTATTTTATTGTCTGTATGCTTGTGTAAAATTACAGAATGTAAGTTTTATTCCCTCATCTATTCATTCATCTTCTACTGCTTATCAGTGGTTGGTTCGTGAGGTCAACAGGTCCAGGTGGGAAATTCAGACATTCGTAGTCCCGGCGACACTCTCCAGCTCCTCTTGGGGGATCCCAATGAATTCCCAGGCCAGAAAAGATATATAATCTCTCCAGCAAGTTTTGAGTCTGCCCCAGTGTTTCCTTCCAGTGGGACAGGCTCTGAAAACCCTTTAAAGGAGGCGTTCAGGAGGTATCCTAATAAAATGCCTGAACCATCACAAATGACTCTTTTCGACTGTCATAACTAGGGAGGTTTTGTCCAAAGAGCGAAACCAAGACCAAACACGGAGACGGAAGTAAAGGTAAGTGAGTTTATTTACAGGGTGAGACTATATACAGTGGGCGGTATCCGGAGCGGTCTGCAAGAGAAAGAGAGCTAGGTGAGTCTCGGGTACAAGTGTTGATCCAAACGGTAACAAGAAGGTGGTATAATGTCTCTTTGTTTGCTTACAGATCCAGGAGGTGAATGCAGTGCCGATGAGAAGAGGAGCAATTTCCAGGAGTTCCAGGAGTGATGAGTTAGATCCAGTAAGGTAAGTAGTAGCGTGGTTCCAGGTAAGTGATCCTTGATATCCGTAGTCGTGGCGTGGCAAGAAAACCTAGAACATAGGTAGCAACAAAGAACGTGGTTAATACTAGGAGCAAGAGTTCAGGTTAGACGCTGAGGCGGAGAATCTAACCCAGTAGGTTCGATGCTCCAGCGAAGGTCTGATCACCGCCTGCTGCTTAAATCCTGGCTGGTCTCATTAGTGGTATGAGGAAC
>NC_051441.1:21732997-21733660 GCF_001649575.2 Kryptolebias marmoratus
CCTCCCGTATTCTTACCAAATGGTAAACATTCCGAAGATCCAGTTTAGTGAATATGGTAGCCGAATGAAGTTGTTGATGGACCGAGTCGATTAACGGGAGAGGGTACTTGTTTTTAATGGTGATATTGTTTAGTCCTCGATAATCGATGCAAGGGCGGAGGCTCTTATCCTTCTTTTGAATGAAAAAGAATCCTGCTCCCAAAGGTGGCTTGGATGGACGGATGATGCCAGAAGCCAGGGAGTCCTCGATATAGGTCTTCATAGCCTCTCTTTCAGATCCTGAAAGGTTAAACAACCTGCTTGATGGTAACGTCTCCCCTGGAATAAGTTCAATAGAGCAGTCGTAAGGTCGATGTGGTGGCAAAGATAACGCTCTAGATTTACTAAATACGGGCGCACGATGGTGATACTCAGCCGGTATCTTAGTTAAATCTATGGCTTGGTCAGGTTCTGCCCTGACATTGGATGGTGGTAACACAGAGTGTAAACAGTTTTGCAGACAAAAAGGACTCCATGATTCAATCCTCTTCTCTGCCCAATTAATCACTGGGTTGTGGATCTGTAGCCAAGGAAACCCTAAAATCATTTGAGAGTTAGGTGTAGAAAAGACCAAAAACTCACTCTCCTCTCTGTGATTCCCTGACACCAGAAACTGTAGTTTCT
>NC_051441.1:21735003-21739538 GCF_001649575.2 Kryptolebias marmoratus
AGACCTTCTTGTATTTTTTTAAAAATGGTCTTGATCAATTGTTCTTCAGGTTTTATAAAGTTCTTTCAAAGTTTTCCTTTGGATCTTGTCATAACTCAGGGGATTTTGTCCAGAAAGAGCAAAACCAAGACCAAACACGGAGACGGAAGTAAAGGTAAGTGAGTTTATTTACAGGGTGAGACTATATACAGTGGGTGGTATCCGGAGCGGTCTGCAAGAGAAGGAGAGCTAGGTGAGTCTCGGGTACAAGTCTTGATCCAAACGGTAGCAAGAAGGTGGTTATAATGTCTCTTTGTTTGCTTACAGATCCAGGAGGTGAATGCAGTGCCGATGAGAGGAGGAGCGGTTCCCAGGAGTTCCAGGAGTGACGAGTTTGATCCAGCAAGGTAAGTAGCAGCGTGGTTCCAGGTAAGTAATCCTTAGTATCCGTAGTTGTGGCGTGGCAAGAAAACCTAGGACATAAGCAACAACAAAGCACGTGGTTAATACTAAGAGCAAGAGTTCAGGTTAGACGCTGAGGCGGAGAATCTAACCCAGTAGGTTCGATGCTCCAGCGAAGGTCTGATCACCGCCTGCTGCTTAAATCCTGGCTGGTCTCATTAGTGGTATGAGGAACACCTGTGGAACAATGATTAGTGGCGCCACCCCGGGGGCGGAACCAAAAAACCCAGATCCTCACATCGACACAGAGATGCAGCAGCTCTAATCTGAACTTTCTCCTCACCCCATTTCTAAGGCTCAGTCTGGCCACCCTAAAAAAGAAGTTCACTTCAGCTGCTTGTAACTGGGATCTTGTTCTTTTAGTCATGATCCATACACCATGACTATAGGTGAGGGTTGGAATCTAGACAGACCAGTGAAATGAGAGTTTTTTTCTTTTCAACTCAACTCTTTCTTCACCATGACAGACCAAAGCAACACCATCACGACTGTGAATGAGGGCCCGATCCGTCAATCTATCTCCCACTCCATCCTACCATCACTAATGCCCAAGACTCCCAGATACTTAAACTTTAAGCTATATAAATAAATGTACCTACCTACCTACCTAAACACCTTCACTTGAGGCAGAGACTTATCCTCGACCTGAAAGGGGCATTCCACCTCTTACGGGTTGAGAACCATGGCCTGAGCAAACTCTCATCCCAGCAGTTTGTGTCATGATGTGGAGTGACGAAAGCGAACCCAGAGCGCAGACTCATATTTAACAAACAATAATTTAATAAATAAAGAAACACAAAACAAAAGCTGACGTGGCAGCAAAACAAAATAAAGAACAAACTAAAACTAACATTAACTGAGACGGGGACAAGCGGGACGGAAAACCAACAACCAGGAACAAATGGCAAGACAAGAGGCAAAACAACGACAATGGACCAGCGGAGTACAGACAGAAATGACGAGGTTTTAAAGTGCTGAGGATAATCAGGTAAGTGGAGACAGGTGACATGATTATAATTGCTCACAGGTGGAGATGGGCGTAACAGGTAACCAGATGACTAAGCTGTGGGAATGAAAATGAAAACAAACACAGACACATGAGACAAGAGCAGAAGGAAAAACGAACCAAACTACAAGATAACAGAAAATAATAAACACTAACTGAAACATAAGGCAACTAACTGAAAACCAAAAACCTAAATCCCGACAGTTTGAGGATGTTTCTTGTCTCAGCTCCTATTGCAGACCTGAGACAAAGAACAGCCCTGACGGAATCCAACCTGCACTAAGAATAAGTGAAGGCTGTTCAGTTGACCAGGGACTCATTCACACAGCATTACTTTCTACTGGGAATAATATAAAGCTGGCATAACTTAATAAGACAGATGATTATGCCTTTATATAAAAAGAATAAATATAAATAATAATAATAATAATAATAATAATAATAATGGTAGGATAAAATAATATGTGGTGTTTAAGTGAACAAGAGAATTGACCCGTGTGACTGAAATATAAGACAAACAAGGATCTGTCCAGTTGAAAAGCAGTAGTGCAACTGACGTCCTTGTTATAAGTCTCGGTGTCAAAGACTCAGTTTTATACATTGGGCTTTCCGGGTCAGTCAGATACCCTGGATTCAGCAGGACATATTTTCTCACCAGCTGAGACAGTCTGTGAATTGTTTTTTTTTTTTTTATGTTACCAGCCTTTGTGTTTATTTGCAAAACTGTCTACGAGACACAACTGAATGTCAGAGGGTTTAATGCAGTTCATTCCTATCATATGAGCTCTGCACACACAAGCTATTAAAGTTCATGCTCGTGTCCATGTTTTCAAGGTAACTCACACAGCAGCACCAGCTTCTGGCTCCCTACAATCTTTGTGTTATGGTTAAGATGTCCTCTGCTTCGGCTATGTGTTATCATGTGTTTACACTATGGACTGGACCGGCTCTGGCTGGCTCAGTCCTCATCCTTTTCTTTCTCTTAATAAAAAAAGATAGCTCATACAGAAGTCAGAGCTTCCCGGACAGCTGCCAAAGGAGGAGCTGCTGTTTTGGAACTTCTCTTTTTGCAAAAGCTTCCAGAAAATAAACAATCCTCTTTCTGTGTTTTCTTTTATCGGGTTAAGTGAAATAAATACCCAACATGAATGTTTAGTAAATATAAATCCTGGTATCTGTGAGCAAGACTTAGAGACCTGATTCACATTAGGGTCAGATACTTTGGACACAGACCGGCCAGGATTAGAAGAGTGAGTGATCATATAAGGGTCAATTGAGCATGTGTGATTTAAAAAAAGAAACAATAATAATCAGCATGAAAAAGTTAGTTAAAGAGGCAAAGGAAAACATAAAGGCAGCAATCGAAAAATAGAGCCAGCTGACAGCCGTAATTGAGGTATTTTGTTGTGGGGAAAATAAAAAGTGCCAAGATAAAATAAAAAGTTGCAAGAAAAGCTACAGGAAATAGGAATAATAGTCAGAAGACTAGTCAAGAAAATAGGAGTTAACACTTGGATGATCGGTTGAAACTCTGGGAGAACTATGATCAGGTTGTACAAAATGAGTCATTTTGATGTGTTAATTCCGGAAAAAAAAAAAAACAGATGTCCTACTAAAACTGCAAAGAAACAATTATTATCTTTAGAGGTGTGTTGTGATTACATGCATGCTGAAGGACTATTTGTTGAACTGGAGGGCAAGCCACACTCTTCAACCCAGAAACAAATTCACTTAGAAATGTTTAAATAATAAAAAAAAAAACTAAAGAAGAATTATCTAAAACTGGGTGTGTTGAGCTAAATAAAAATACAACCTTTTATAACATAAATTATTATAAAAGTCAATTTAGTTCTTTGTGAACGAATGAAAACTAGAATTTTAGATTACAATAGCAAAAGGGACAGGAAAAAGAGAACACAGACTATTTTCAGAACATTATTCTTTATACTTAATTAAAGAATTATATGAACTGTACCATGATGGCCAGTTTAGAACTGTGGAACTATTTAATTATTTTTAACTTAGAAAAAATCTTTTGGTTGTTTGCTGAGTTAAACTTCTGAACTTCATACATTATGATATTCACTTTAAATAAATAAATAAAAGATAGATTTTTGATTGGAACGTTTCAATTAAAAGGCGAAGTCTAGAGTTTATTCTGACCTCAGTAAATCTATATACTGGTGGACCTATAATTAAACATGTAGCATGGGTTAAACACTTTCCTAAGAGGGGTGAAGGAAAATGTGATTACATTGCTAAAAAGAGATATGTTTATTTAATTACGAAAGCTGTTGAAAAAAGAGACAAGTATTGATCATTAGTGTGTGAGGTTACTCAAAGATGAAAATAGTTTAAAGCACTCAAAATTATAGCGTGGATAAAAAACTGAAAATAATACTACTAAGTTTGAAACATCTTGTCCAAGAAATTCTTTTTCTTTTAAACAGATTTCAAGAAAAGAAAAAAAATAATACAAAACTAATCTGTGTTCTTACTTGTATGCTAATGCCTAGATGTTAAATCATTTCAATAGTTGTGCTTGTGTACGTTGCTGTCAGGTGATCACAGGAGTAATGCTACAATAGCTTGTAGTTTCAATTAATAAGTACAGAATACATTGAAGCAGTGACAGGAGCTCCCTTATTAGCAGAGCTCCACCCCATCAGCTGAGTATGAGTTAAGTGGTAACAACCGTGATGTCACACCAAAGCTGAGAAAAACACTGTAGGCATCACAAAATGTTACAGAGTAATAGTCTGTTGGGACTTAATTGAGTGATAGAAAATACACATTTGTTTCTCTTTTGGACATCTGACAGCAATGAGATCTAAACATGGGCTTAACTCATTTTTATGCTCAGGGTGACAGGAAGAGCTTGGTTTTGCTGACATGTTTTTAGCAGAAAATGACAAGGCAGGACTTGACAGGATTCAGACTCACAACACAATAACGAAGTTTTAAGGATTTTATTGTGGACTGGACAGGAGCGGGACCAGAGACTCTGAACAGGACACTCACGTGACCGTCGTGGATTGGAACCGGAACAGGTAAGTTCTCCTTAGCTTGGTTGCTAGTTACAGACAGG
>NC_051441.1:21746490-21762041 GCF_001649575.2 Kryptolebias marmoratus
GTATCAGGCAAGGAGCAGGCAAGAGGCGATGGTCGTGGAACAGGCTAAGGTCGAGATCAGGCATGAACGAGACGTGAACGCTGGACATTTACTTGCTGTGAGGCTTTCAATAATCTGGCAAAGTGTACTGGGAGCTGTGGGTATTTATGGGGACAGAAACAGGTGAAACGAATGACTATGATTGTGTGGGCATGGTAACATGGGCGTGGCTTGGAACTGGGATGAATGGAAAGTTACTTGGCTGTGGCATGACTAGAGGCAAGAGGCGTGGCAGGAACAGATGGAGCTGTGACAGAAAAGGGGGAGTATGTGCTACGTTCGGCGAAATATGTTGCACTTTCATTCCTAATAACACCGTGCCACTCGTGCCCTAGAGGGACTTAAGGCTCTCAGCGAAACCGTGCACAAGGATTTTGGTATTGTCAACCAGCTCGATTGTTGGCTCTCAAGAGTCTTCGGTCACTGGAGGGGTTTTTTCATCCCTTTGTGTGTTTCTATTGCTACTTTCTTGGCGATTGTAATCATTTGCGGTTGCTGTTGTGTGCCATGCATTCGCTCTCTAATGGTGAGATTCATCATGGCCACTATAGAAAAGGGGAGTGGGGTTCACAACCCACCACCTTATCAGATGTTAGCACTGGAGGAGCCACCTGAGGGGGAAGCAAGGCAGACATCATTTGTTTTAGTGACCCCATTCTAAATGGGGTCAAATTAGTTACTGTTTTTTTAGTCCAAAAAGGCAAGCAATGGTCTTTTGTTTAGTATTGTTTGTTTGTTTTTTTTGTTTGTTTGTTTGTTTGTTTGTTTGTTTGTTTTTGGGGGGGTGTACATAGGTAAGTGAACTAAAGCACAAGTTAGTTTGTGATTTTTTTATTTTTTTTTTATTTTTTGCCCTTGGCTCACCATGAAGTTGCTTAACTCCACATTGTAAATTACACAAACACCTGTAAATAAATCACACCTTTCTCAAAATCATAATCCTGTTTCTGTGCTTAAATTGGTCAGATGATGGAACACCTTAATGTTATGTCCTGGTCACCCCTTGACTAGGCATAACACTGACCCTTGTATAACCAAAGCAAGACCTGTCTTCTTAGAAAAAAATAGTTTGTTTCCAGAAACCCTGGAGTCACCCAAGGCTGGACAGCCTTGTCCACAAACAAAGGAGCGTGTCAAATTTGGGAACCTCATGGTCCCAAAAAAATTGGATTGTGGATTCTAGCGAATGAAAAGAACTTCCTCTGTAGGGTGGCCATGCTCAGCTTTAGAGATAAGGTAGGAAGCTCCATCATCAGATTGACGTTCTGAGTAAAGCTCCTGCTCCTCTGTATAATAAAAGAGTCAGTTGAAGTTGTTTGCACATCTTTTCAGGAACCCCCCTGCACACCTCCCTCCAGGGGTTTTTCAGGCATGTCCCGCTGAGAGCAGACCCAGAACTTACTGAAGGGATTATGTATTTTCTGTGGCCTTGGAACGCCTTGTCACCGACTATGAAAAAGCAGTAGAAGATGGATGGATGGATGGATGGACGAATAAATAGTTTGACGGATTTTTAAAAAAAGTAACAATGCACAACATGAACACAGGTTTACTTTACTGGGTTTCTGCTTTGCATTAAACAATTATTGACTTATTTCAGTTTTTGGTATGTATATGAACCAAAAGTAGTTATCATGGTGACTACCTTCTTTTTTATACAGTTTTAAAAATACACTGCAGAAAGTTTGAAATGCTACAGGCAATAACAGTTGAAAACACTAATATTTTTTCATACTTTGTTTTAATTTTCCAGTACTTATGTAAACCTGTAAAATACTAAAATTGAAATCCATACTTTTTTCTGATTTTTCAGCACAGCATAGGAACACTGAATAAAATATTAGTATGCTGTCGCCTTCAAAAATATTCACTAGTTTCTGTAATGTGGATTTCTACATTAGCCACATAACGTTTACTTAACCCATGCATTCAAATGGAATCTAAAACATCTTAACAGATGAACAGAAAAACAGCAATCATAGCCCTGTTTTCTCAAAATTACTATACTCCCAGCTGACTCATTTCACACTAAGAGCAGAGAAAGAGGAGGTAATCTCTACCTCTATAGGTTCAGTGGGGCCTGGCTAGTCAAGCAAATGGCATGCTTTTATCTTTCTGTTTACATGTGTTTTTATACTGAAATGTGTGTTGTATATTGAAGAGTGTTACCCACATGGCTATGTCTGCGTCCTTGTCCAGCAAACTCCAGTTCTCCAAAAGCATCAGTAGGATGTTCTGATGTGTGCTGACTGCTTTCCCACTGTGTGACAATGGCCGCTCCAAAGCAGTCCCCTGTTGCCACAGAGTCATGGACTTCCTGTTCACCACCACACTGACAGAGGGCTCCATTACTGACACACAAATAAGCAAAACAAATAAAACATACTGATGAGTAATCTGTGACTGATAGTGTGGCCCCAATGGTGGGGGAGGATGCCAGTTATCATGTACGGTGGAAACGGAGGCGAACCCAGAAAGCAGACTCATACTGGGAACTAACTAAATTTTTTTTTATTAAAACGAAAACAAAAGCTGACGTGACAGCGGAAAAGAAACATAAACTAAAACCAGAAACACGGATGGGCACAGGACAAGAATAAACAAATGTATTGTGAGAGTCTGTTGGGAACGTCTGGCGGAGTCTCTGTGAGACGAGTTTTAACTCCCACCTCTGGCAGAGCTTTTAACACGTCCCAGGGGAGGCGTAGGACATTGAGTCTAAGTGGGCCATGTTCCGTGCCTCTATTGTCGAGGTGGCTGACTGGAGTTGTGGCCACAAGGTTGTCAGTGCCTGTCACGGTGGCAACCCTCAAACCCGCTGGTGGACACCGGCGGTGAGGGATGCTGTCAGGCTGAAGAAGGAGTCCTTTAGGGTATGTGGGACTGCAGAAGCAGCTGATGGGTACTGGTATGGCTTGGGTGGTTGCTGAGGCAAAAACTTGGGAGTGGGGGAGTTCGGAGACGCCACAGAGAATGACTTTCATGTGGCTTCAAGGGAATTCTGGTCCACCATTCGGCGTCTCAGAGGGGGGAAGCGGAGCGCTATCAACACTGTTTATGGTGGGGATGGTGTGCTGTTGACGTCAACTCGGGACGCCGTGGGTCAGTGGGCAGAACACTTCGAAGACCTTCTCAATCACACCAGCACATGTTCCAGTGAGGAAGCAGAGCCTTGGGACCTTGGGTCAGGCTCTTCAATCTCTGGTACTGAATTCACTGAGGTGGTTAAAAAGCAACTCAGTGGCAAGGGGTGGATGAGATTCGCCCAGAGTTCCTTAAGGCTCTGGATGTTCTGGGGATGTCTTAGTTGACATGACTCTGCAACACTGCGCAGACATTGGGAGCAGCCCCCCTGGATTGGCAGACTGGGGTGGTGGTTCCACTATTTAAAAAGGGGGACCACAGAGTGTGCTCTAACTTTCTAACTACAGAGGGATCACACTTCTAAGCCTCCCTGGTAAGGTCTAGTCAGGGATACTGGAGAGGAGGGCCCACCAAATAGTTGAACCTCAGATTCAGGAAGAGCAGTGTGGTTTTCGTCCTGGTCGTGGAACACTGGACCAGCTCTATACCCTCAGCAGGGTCAGAGAGGGTGCATGGGAGTTCGCCCAACCAGTTTACATGTGTTTTGTGGACTTGGAGAAGGCGTTTGACCGTGTCCTTCAGGGAATCCTGTGGGGGGGGCTTCGGGAGTATGGGGTACCGGGCCCTTTGATACGGGCTGTTCGGTCCCTATATGACCGGTGTCAGAGCTTGGTCCGCATTGCCGGCAGTAAGTCGGACTCGTTTCCAGTAAGAGTTGGGCTCTGCCAAGGTTCATAATATTTATGGACAGAATTTCTAGGCGCAGCCAAGGTGTTGAGGGGATCCGTTTTGGTGGCCTTAAGATCGCATCTCTGCTTTTTGCAGATGATGTGATCTTATTGGCTTCATCAGGCTGTGATCTACAGTTTTCGCTGGAGCGGTCCACAGCCGAGCGTGAAGCCACTGGGATGAGGATCATCACTTATTCATTTCTTGCCCTCAGTTTACCATCCACACTTGCTTCCTATATTCATTAGTCTTAGCTGCCTCCACTTATCTAATCATTCCCAGTCTACTTATACCATTGGTTTGTTCTTATTCATAGGTCGATCATCCTATGTGTTTCCCTGCCTGTTCCCTCTGACCTCCTTGTGCCTTTGGTTATGTTTGTATCTTGCTGCTCCATCAGAATTTTGATTTTTGTGTTCAGTTTCTCTTTGCTTGCTGCCATGCCAGCCATTAGTTTTGGATTTATTAAACTTTTTCATTCCTTCTTTGAGCCTGTGTGTGAATCTGCATTCTTGGGTTCTACTACAACAAATCCTGACAATTTCATTGTTAAGAAAGTTTAAAAATATAAATATTTTTAGTATGTCATTTATCTTTTCCATATCAGTAAATCCACTGTCTGCACTGCAGGTGATTTAGACCAACTGTACTTACAATTCTTTGATGTAAAATAATAACACCTAGCTTACTGTTGTAACTGAGGAATAACTAGTAAAAGTTAACTAAATAAAATGAAAAGTTTAATAAAACATTTCATAATTTATACATTGTACACTAAGACTATGTTAAAGATGTCAGTTTTTTAAGGCTATAAGTGGATCTTGATTCCTATGATCTCAAGTCCCATGAACAAATTAAAGCAACCTTGATTCCGAAAACTAGAGCTAATGAGGTGAGAAACAGAAAAACATAGACAGACCAAGGAAGTAGATAACATGAACTCACAAGAATGACAAAAGTTGTTTTATTTGTTTTTTTAAGCAGTGTCTGAAAGTTTTTCAAATTGGATGGCAATCTCTACTGTGTGTCAGTTAAGTAAATCCAGTAAAACCCTTATAAGGATTAAACATGAATAAATTAGACTTTGTGTTATTAGTTTTGAATTTAACCTATTTACTTTTTTCCTACAGTGACTATTACATACAGCTTTAGTGTCACAGTTCTCAGGCTTGCCACTTTCTCAGTAAGTTTCCACAGTTTCACTGCCTCCTGCCACGCCCCAGACTCATGCCATAGTAATCACAGTCATTAGTCTCACCTGCCACAGCTAGTATTTAAGATCACGTTCCACAGTCATTCCTCGCCAGATTATTGAAGGGTTCATACCTGGTCAATGTCCAGCATTATTCCAAGTTCCATGCCTGCTTTAATGATATTGACCCCTCGCCTGAAATTCAACTCCAGCCTTCTGCCTGTACCCTGCCTGACTCTAAATCAGACTCTGATACCCGGCTGCCGACCTCGCTTACTCCCACTGGACAATGCCCTCTGGTTTGTACCCTTCTGGATCTGTTTACTCTCTTCTGACCTCCCGGCTTCGACCCTCTATCTGTCCCTGGATTCTATCACTCACCTAAGCCTTTGCCCTAGTAGTTCCAGTCCCCTTTCCCCGCAGTCCCTGGCCGACTTACCCATTCCAAGCCACATCCCACTCTGCGAAGTTATCTTAGCTCCCGGAACTAGCGTTCCGTTTCGTTCCATCGTTTCTATTAAAAGGTTCGAACTTTGTCTTTGTCTGCTGTGCCTGACTCTTCCCACACCGTGCCTTGTCATTTAGTTTTAAATAGGCATTCATCTACATACATCTTCACAGGAACAGACAGCTGAACTAAAAATAGACTGCTTTGAAATACGATTTAAATTAAACAAAATAAAAATACATTTAAAACACAGGGTCCTAAAGACTAAAATTATTTATAAACTTATAAAACATTACCTGGAGCTTTCAACAAAAGTTGTGCACACTTGTTTCTTGATAACCTTTGGAATCCAGCTCTGTGAACATAAAATCATGTAGGAAATATTAGAATATTACAGGGAAATATGCAAAGTAATAAACTGGAACAAGAACAAATTAAAGGTTTAGAATTCCTTGAAGGAATGCAAATTCAATTCAGTTTATTTATATTGCGCCAAGTCACAACAAAAGTCATCTCAGGTAACTGCATAAAAACATTGATATACAGTACATTATAAAGGGCCAATAAGTAAAAGTTATCTATCTAAAGTAGCCAGCAGATTGTGTTGAATCTTCACTTCGTCCATTTCCTCCATTTGTAAACAGTTTTCCGGATGGTAGAATGGCTGATGTCAAATTGTTTTGAGATCTTTTTAAATCCCGTACCAGACTCATAAGCAGCCACAATCTTATTTATGAAGGTCTCGGGCAGCTCTTTGGATCTCACCATGGTGCTCACTCTTACTTCAACAGTCAGGGACATACCAAACTAAATTTCTGAGGTTTAAATAGGCCAAGCCTCATTCAAAATGCTGGGTTAGGATGTTCTGATCATGTGCACCTGATGTGATACACCTATGTATGTGATCTTAATTATTTTAAGTGGGTCAATATATAGGGGTGTCCTAATTTATTCCTCACTATAAAATGCAGTCTTTTTAAATTACATTTTACAGAAAATTGTAAAAAGGCTTTTCCTAATTTTCAATTTTTTAGTCATATTACTTGGATCTCTCAGTTCTATTAAAATTGATATTAAATAACCACATGTCCAAATATGTTAAAAAATATACAGGCTTTCATAGGGTGTCCTAATCTTTTTACATGTCTGTACGCTACAAATAAATATGCAGAAAAATAAACTGAACAAGAACAAATAAAGCCTGTTTTTACAGTATATGTGTCAGGATCGGTGGAGAATGAGATAAACCCAGAGCGCAGATTCATTATTAAAAAAAAAAACGAAAATTTATTTTTAAACAAAAAAACAAGAAAACAAAAAGCTGCAAGGCAGCAAAAATACAAAATATAAGCAAAACAAAAAAAACAAGACAAGGCAAGGCAAAACATGGAGATAGACAAAGGGTGTAAGCAACAAGCAAAACGGCAACAATGAACCAGCGAGTAAGTAGAGGAGATGAAGGAGTTGTGGAGGGTTTTAAAGACAGAGGATAATTATGGGAAGTGGGCACAGGTGAGTGATAACAATTGCGGGCAGGTGGAGATGGGAGTGGCAAGTAAACAAGTGCTGACTGAGGACAAGTGGAGAATGACAAGAAACAAAGACAACAAGACCAAGGATGACAAAATAATGAAATAAAAGTGTTAGTTTTTTTTTAATGTTACCAGCCTTTGTGCTTATGTGCAAGGCATGCCTATGTGTCACTGAATACCAGAGATATTAATTAAGTTCATTTGTATCATGTTTACATTTTATCATGCTTACAGGCGCCAGCCAATCACCCAAGTAGCGTCACTGAAACCCAGAAATCTTTCTATTATTATTGATAGACAAGAGTGTTTCACAACATGCTGTAAGTTTTATCTGTGTGATTAAGCTGTGTGGCTGAATCGGTCCTGACTGATTTAGCCCCCACCCATTCCTTGTTTCTAATAAAAATGGTGCTGCTGCAACAGGACTTTAGAACTCACTTGGGTTTGACCCGAACAGTCATGCTCGAGTGACTTCTCCTTTTGCAAGTTTCCTGACAGACAATTCACCTTCTCTCTCTGTGTGGTTCTTTATTTAGGTTGGGTAACTTAGAAAACTTCCAACAAAAAGAAAAAATAAACCCAAACTGAAACATAAAACAAAATAAACACTGAAAACAGAAAAACAAGAGTTAAAGTCAAAACAAAAACAAAAACACTTGAATTCATGACAATGTGACAGTATTCATTTAACAAAGTTAATGGATTGTTCCCTCTTGAGTCTTTGCCTCAAAGTTCATGTATCTGGGAGTCTTATTCATGATGGTAGGATGGACCAGGAGATGGACCGACACATCATGGCCTCGTCTGTAGTAATGAGGGTGCTGTTCTGATTTGTTAGGGTGAAGAAGAAGCTGAGCTGAAAGGCAAAGCTCTCAATTTACTGGTCCATCTATGTTTCGGCCCTCATCTGTGCTTATGAGGTATGGATCATAACCAAAAAAATGAGATTCTGGATACAAGCAACTGAAACGAGCTTCCTTCGTACGGTGACCAAGCTCAACCTGAGAGATGGGATAAGGAAGAGCTCCTCCACATAACAAGTCATTGAGGTGATTCGGTAATTGGCATTCTATCAGGATGCCTCTTGGGTGCCTCCCTCTAGAGGTTTTCTGGGGGATGTCCTATTTGGAGATGACTCAAACCCAGAACTCTCTTGAGGGCTTATACCCTCTCTGGCCTGGGAACTCCTTGGTATTCCCCAGGAGGAGCTGGAGAGTATCACTGGGGAGAGGTTATATCTGGGTTTCCCTCCTTGATCTGTTAGCTTCGTGATACGACCATGGATTAGCGGATGAAAATGCATGGATAGAAAAATGTAAGTACTATTGTGTTCATCCATTACATTTACTGTATTACTTTTGTGATTGTAGACCATGTGAAGTCCAGATATTTTAAGTTTGTTTGTTTTATTTTTTACATCAAAATTCATTATATTTCTTATTACCGTATTTTCCGGACTATAAGGCGCACTTAAAAGCCTTCAATTTTCTCAAAAAACAACAATGCACCTTATAATCTGGAGCGCCTTATATATGTAAGAAGTCGAAATGTTTCAGTACAACTTTGGTAAACTACAAAGTTGCACAGCTTGCAGTATTACAGCTCCTTTATAGTCGCGCTTTTTAGTGTTGCGCAGGGCTCTGCACATGGCGCGCGGACCTGAGCGAGGCTTTTGTACTTGACACTTATGTTGGTGCAGTATTCTTCCGTGAGTTTTGAACCGTTTGATTATCTTTGTGATCTCTCATAGAAGGATCATTTAAATACTGATACAGGCGAACCAGCTCCGCTAGAGCTTTTGAATGGAGGGCAGTGTGCACGGTCTGCGCAAAGTTACAAGAATTGGGAGGTGCGCAACGATGCACCTTATAGTCAGGTGATATGCTGATGTAGATTCTCAGTAATCTAGGCCATGGTAAATTCAAAAAAGGTTAAAAAACAAAAACAACTGGACTTCTATTCTGTAGTTGAAGACGTTTCGCTTCTCATCCGAGGAGCTTTCTCAGTTCAGAAATAGAGAGTGTGGAGTTGAGCTTTTAAAGATGAGATGTGATGTAAGCTGGATAGCTTGCAAATTGTTCTCACTCTCCTAACAATAGAGGCTCGTTAGGGTCCTTGTTCGTCTGACTCACTGATGGGCCCCTGATGAGAATACAATGAGAACGTCAGGTATTATTGTGTTCCATTCTTCCAATCTTAGGTTATGTAACAGTATGGGAATGCTGTCACTTTTTTTGTTTGATCTGTTTTCTAATCCTTCACACATATCACACAGTGATGGTTTGAATTTCAAACAGGGTCTTTCTATGACATGTTTGCATGTTCTCTCTGCATGCATGGATGTTTTTAATGTACTCTTGTTTATTCCAACAGTCTAAAACCTGGCATTTTAGATTAACTGAAGATTCTAAATTGACTTCAGGTGTGTGAGTGTGTGTGCACGGTAGTTTGTCTTGTGTGATTTTGTTTTCAGGGTGTACCCCATTTCTCATTTGTTGACTGATGAAGCTTTAAAAAAGGACAAAGTGGGGACAGAAAATGAGTGAGTGACAGTTTCTACAGGGACAGGAACTAGACTAAATGTAGGTCAGTTCAGTTCCTGTTCCCTTAGAATTAGCCTTTCCCTGAGCCATGCCTTTGTATTGTATGCAGAATATGGTTTTATATTGACTTGTTGAAAAAATCAGGCAGCAGGTGTTGCTGTAAAGTTTCTGGTGTACTTCTGCTTATGTGCTGAGCATACCGATGGTGCTGAGGCTGCTGAATGCATCAGTATGCCTGATCAATTTGTCTTGTGAGTTCAAACGTTTACTCAATTCCTGGCAAACCTATACCATCTGACATGTTTTATATATGCTCAGCACACAAACGTTTTGTTGAGAAACCAGCAACAATTTCCTGTTGTACTTCTCTGCATTACTGCTGTCATTGCAGAAGTAGAAATGAGTCTTACCTTTATTTAACCAGGCAAATCCCATTGAGATCTCAGATCTCTTTTTCAAAGGAGGCCTGGGCCTGAAAGCAGCCTAACATGCCTGTTTATTGACTGAGGGAGGAAAGCGGAGTGCCCAAAGAAAACACATGCAAACACGAGGAGAACATGCAAAATCCACACTGTAAGGGAAAGGGTATATTTTATTATGAAATGGAAATGTTTGAATTATTAATAATTCATAAATTATAACATAACAGGCCACCACCCTCTCAACGAGGGAAATATGACATAAATCTATAATTTTTAGTTATCAGTCTCAACATTTAATTACCCTAAATCATGAGTTCTTCACTTTGTATTAAAATCTTAATCATATCAAAACACACACACACAATGAATTAAGTTTTTACACTATTTATATGACTTTTATTGAATAAACAAATATAGCACAAGTTATGGCAAGTTATATAAATATTGCACGTTTTAATATGGTAATAAGATACTGATTGATGAGTTGTAATGGCATCGAGGTCAAAGAGAAAGTCTAATTCAATTGGAGAAAATAAGATTTTGAGGCTGAAGGGGTTTGAGAAATTAACTTTGCGTAATAGGAATGGCGATTATTTTTATGGATTTGACCACCTGGGTGGGACTAACTATAAGTCCAGCTTGGAGAACCATCAAGAGCCAACCAGCAAACAGTGTATAGAGAGTTTATCCTACCAAGAGAAGGATCCGTCTGACTGCTGTCTCTCTGTACCAGTCGAGAACTTTTAGGCCACGGCGGGAGGAAGATGACCGGGAGATGTCGTCTCCAGGACACTTTCTGTCAGCGGGAGCTGAGTCGAACCTTCGGCCAGTTCCGGTGGTCCAAACAGTCGGCAGCTCGTCTTTGGCAGGTAGGTGAATGACTCTGGAATGCCTTTTCGAAGCTGGTTTGATGGCTAGGCTGGGGTGAAGAGTCGATCTCACGAAGGCGACGCAGTGGAATTTAATGAAGGCTCTGACTGTTATTTAACTGACTTACTAAATTAATGTCAATGTCAACCGCCGAAAAAAAACCTGAAAAACTTCTTAACACTAGAAGTCCCAGGGAAGGGTCATTTAGCATTTCTACCTTTGGAACCCAGAGACTTGAGACAGAGGTTGAGTGACCTGAAGGATTTTAGCTAACATCCTATAATCAGCTGTGAACAGGCTCTTCTGTTTTGTAAATAAGGCCAATACTGGCGCACCACAGGAGGGGGCAAGATTAACTCCCAACTAACTGTTTTCCACTGAGTTTAGCCATTTAGTTTGTACTTAGTTCTATTCAGTTTATTGTATTTTATGATATGAAGATTTTAAATATATATATATAGCTTAGTTTTACTTGAGCAAAAAAGCACAGACTAGAAGCATTTGTGTGCAAGTCAAGAGGACTTGTTTATTTTTGTCATAAAAATACAAGGGATAAAACAATTCCACACATATTTACACTATGCTGCAGTGGAGGGCTGCGTGTGTGTGAGGGGCATGTCCTTCTTGTGTGACTGGCATTTCAGCACTCACTCAGCAGTCCGTCTGCACTGTCGAAACATACCTGGCACTGCCAGGGTACGTTCACTTCACCCAGGGCTGGGTGTGGAAGGTTGTTGCCGAAGCAGTTTCTCCTTGTGTGCCTTCTTCTCACTCACATGAGAGTCACCCAACTCTTTTGCAAGCTCAACCAGGAAGTCCACCCGTCTTTCCTGCACCCCAGTGCACATTGTACAACACGGCGACTGGCCATCTCCGTTTTTCTGCACGCACGCTGTACTCCCGCACCATTTGATCCATCACATCCACACCGCACTTTGTGTTGTTGTATTGTGTGACCGTGTTTGGCTTTCTTTTGGTGGTATCCTCAAGCTCAATCACATTGTGCACGCTGCTGAGAACATATACGGCCTTCTTCCATTTGGGCGCATACACTGTCAGCGTGGCACCAATGGTTGAAAACACCTGAGTGGTGAATTCAGTGCGGACCATCTGTTTAGCGGATTGAGGAATTTCCCGGCGACTCTTGTTGACTGTGCCGAAGATAGTGGTTTTCCTGCTAAGCAGTCGTTGTGCAAGTGACAGTGATGTAAAGAAATTGTCCGTGGTTACAGTTCTGCCCTTGTCCATGAATGGTTCCATCAGCCTCATCACTACAGTCTCGGACAGTCTCTCTCCGCTGGGACAACTGGGGTCCTTGCCAAGATATAGGAGGACATTACAGATGTACTTTGATTTCAAGTCGCAAGCCACCCAAAAATTTATCCCCAACTTGTCCAGTTTTGTTGCAATGTATTACAGGAAACAACAGCGAGTCTTTGATGGGAAAAGCTGTTCATCAATGGTGATCTGTCGACCAGGGTTGTAGGATGCAATGCAGTTAATGACAAATGATCCCCACACATCGGAGATTGCAGCAAACGTATCGGTCTGTGCTTGTTCACTGTGTGTGAACATGTCATCAAAGTGTAGGTGTCGCATGATGTCTTGGAAGCGGTTTCGGGCCATAGTTGCAATGATCCTTGGGTTTGCCAGATTTGCTGACCAGCTGTCACGTAGTGATGGAACCTTAGTTTCCCCCCGCAAGATAATAACTGAAATAAATGCCATTAGTTCTGGGAGATCTATGAACCAATCCAGCTGCTCCGTGTGACATGCATGTTGAGTGGTCCATTTTTAAATGCTACAAAGCATGTCAAGGGTGATAAAACAGGAAGCTCTGAAGGCGACTCCGGATACTTTGTCTGGCCTTAGCCCTTGGCTCTCCATCTGTGGCGTACGGTTTATTGGGGTGAAATGGAGACGTGTTCCCACTTGTTCTTCACGCGATACTGTGCCATCTTTTGCGGCCCCTGTCGGCTCACTCCCCAACCGAGCTTGTATGTATATATGTATTTGAATATTTTATTTGAGTGAAAGAGAAACAAAATGGGGTCATAAAGTGGTGAATAGCCACAATAGTGTATCTTTCTCTCCAAATGAGGGACTGGATAATTGTATGTGAGTGCTCTGATGGGAGCATTTAAACTTTAACGTATATATTTCTAAACTTACATCATGTCCTCTGTAGCTGCTGCTCTCAGGCTGGCCCTCAGACTGCCTGACAGCGGAACGGGGAGAGGGACTGAGTGCTTCGCGCTAGACCTTTTAAACAAAGCCGGAGGTTGGCCTTTGCACGCTTATAGTCCAATCAGAGCCATGGTTCTCAAAAGAAGGCGGGAGTTTTGATGGTCATTTAGCCAATGAGCAGTACTCCTCCTCAGACGGGGCGTTTTGACACTTATGCACAAAATAAAGGAAGAAAGGAGAAACTAAACGTGATTAGATGTTTGCATTCCTTTTCTGCCTCAAAATTAAATTTAATTAGCAAAAAGGGAAAGCGGACCCCTCCCTGGGCTGCCACCTTATCGTGGTGGAGGGGCTTAGGTCCCAATGATCCTAGGAGCTATGCTGTCAGGGGCTTAATGCCCCTAGTAGGGTCACCCAAGGCAGACAGGTCCTAGGTGAGGGGCCCGACGAAGTGCAGCCCAAAGACCCGTTATGATGAGTAAGATTACTGGACACAGTGTTTCCTTGCCCGGACGCGGGTCACCGCGGCCCCACTCCGGAGCCAGGCTTGGAGGTGGGGCACGTTGGCGAGCGCCTGGTGGCCGGGCTTTCACCCATGGAGCCCGGCCAGACACAGCCCAAAGAGGATACGTGGGTCCCCCTTCCCATGGGCTCACCACCTATGGGAGGGGCCAAAGGGGTCGGATGCAATGTGAGATGGGTGGTTGCCGAAGGCGGGGACCTTGGCGGTCTGATCCTCGGCTACAGAAGCTGGCTCTTGGGACGTGGAATGTCACCTCGCTGGTGGTGAAGGAGCCTGAGTTGGTGTGTGAGGTTGAGAGGTTCCAGCTAGAAATAGTCGGGCTCACCTCAACGCACGGCTCTGGCTCTGGAACCAGTCTCCTTGAGAGGGGTTGGACACTCTTTCACTCTGGAGTTGCCCACGGCAAGAGGCGCCGAGCAGGAGTGGGCATACTTGTTGCCCCCCATCTTGGTGCCTGTACATTGGGGTTTACCCCGTTGAATGAGAGGGTAGCCTCCCTCCGCCTACGTGTGGGCGGGTCCTGACTGTTGTTTGCGTTTATGCGCCAAACAGCAGTTCAGATTACCCACCCTTTTTGGAGTCCTTGGAAGGGTTACTGGAGGGTGCCCCTCCTGGGGACTCCCTTGTTCTGCTGGGGGACTTCAACGCTCACGTGGACAATGACAGTGAGACCTGGAAGGGTGTGGTTGGGAGGAATGGCCCCCCTGATCTGAACCTGAGCTGTGTTCTGTTGTTGGACTTCTGTGCTCGTCATGGATTGTCCATAACGAACACCATGTTCAAACATAAGGGTGTCCATATGTGCTCTTGACACCAGGACACCCTAGGTCGCAGTTCAATGATCGACTTAGTTGTCGTTTCATCTGATCTGCGGCCACATGTTTTGGACACTCGGGTGAAGAGAGGGGCGGAGCTGTCAACTGACCACTACCTGGTGGTGAGTTGGCTCCGATGGTGGGGGAGGATGCCGGTCAGACCTGGCAGGCCCAAATGTATTGTGAGGGTCTGTTGGGAATGTCTGGCAGAGTCTCCTGTTATGCGGAGCTTTAACTCCCACCTCCGGGAGAACTTTGAACATGTTCCGGGGGAGGCGGGGGACATTGAGTCCGAGTGGGTCATGTTCCGTGCCTCCATTGTTGAGGCGGCTTTTCGGAGCTGTGGCCGCAAGGTGGACACCGGCGGTGAAGGATGCCGTCAGGCTGAAGAAGGAGTCCTATCGGGCATTTTTGGCCTGTGGGACTCCGGAAGCAGCTGACGGGTACCGGCAGTCCAAGCGGCATGCGGCTCGGGTGGTCGCTGAGGCAAAAACTCGGGCATGGGAGGAGTTTGGAGAGGCCATGAAAAAAGACTTCTGTATGGCTTCGAGGCGATTCTGGTCCACCATACAGCGCCTTAGGAGGGGAAAGCAGTGCAGCACCAACACTGTTTATAGTGGGGGTGGTGTGCTGCTGACCTCGACTCGGGATGTTGTGGGTCGGTGGGCCGAATACTTCGAAGATCTCCTTAATCCTACCGGCACGTCTTCCATTCAGGAGGCAGAGCCTGGGGACTTTGGGTCGGGCTCTCCAATCTCCAGTGCTGAGGTCACCGAGGTGGTTAAAAAGCTCCTCGGTGGCAAGGCTCCGGGGGTGGATGAGATACCTTACCTTAAGGCTCTGGATGTTGTAGGGTTGTGTTGGCTAACGCGATTCTGCAATATTGCAGAAATCTTTTGGGGGGCGCTCCGGGAGTATGGGGTACCGGGCCCTTTGATACGGACTGTTAGGTCCCTATATGACCGGTGTCAGAGCTTGGTCCGCATTGCCGGCAGTAAGTCGGACTCGTTTCCTGTGAGAGTTGGACTCTGCCAAGGTTGCCCTTTGTCACCGATTCTGTTCATAATGTTTATGGACAGAATTTCTAGGTGCAGCCAAGGTATTGAGGGGATCCGTTTTGGTGGCCTTAGGATCGCATCTCTGCTTTTTGCAGATGATGTGGTCCTA
>NC_051441.1:21762631-21773086 GCF_001649575.2 Kryptolebias marmoratus
CGGATGATACGGGGAGGGAGTGGGTGAGTCAGGCCTTTTAATGACGTATCATCCCGGGAAGTTTTGATTACTGCCGATAACCACGGTCAAACAGCTGGGAATCCGAAAGATAAACATAATTATTTTGGAAGCAAGCAACCTGGGGTAACTGTTGCTTTTGAGTCCTTAACTGTGTCTCTGTGGGGACGAAGAAAAAAAGCCGAATGATCCGAATTTCATGTCCTCCTCGCCTCTCCCTCAGTCTGGAACTTCACCAGGGTGTAATCTACTCCTCACGGGCACGCTGCTGAACAGCAATTCTCGTCAGAATCACGTCCAGTTTGCGACTTATCTCCCCCAACATCTGAGTCTGTGTGTTCCCAGTACGGGAGATGCCATCCATGGTTCCTGACAGCTTCTCACAGGCCCGAACTGCTGTCAGGATCGCTTTCAATTTCCGATAAGCCAGGATACCTCCACAGCCAAACAGCAGGAATCCAGTTATCATAAAACCAAATATGTATAGATCTTCAACATCTTCAATGGAAAGAGGAGCCAAACAGATGAGGTTCCAGCCCCAGGAACCAGTAACCCGTCCGGCAGCCGCCATTCCACTGGGACAGCTGCGTTCCCCTCGCTCCAATCTCAACGTGGAAAAAATAGTGTCGATTGCGTTTAGAGACCAGTTGACCAAATCCATATTTCTTTTTGTTATTCGGATGATAGGTAGAAAAAAAGGCTTGAAAAAAATGCTTGCAAAGCAGGAAGGCAGGGATGGGTTCGGGAGAAAGAGCAGAAGCGTCCGACTCCTCTGAAGGCCAAGCAGTATTTCATTCTGTTCTTTATTTATATACCATATATATATATGATTATATATGTTTGTGCTTGCGTCTGTGTGTGTTGAGAACTGTAGGAACAAATAATCCTTCATTAGCACCCACCCTCAATAAAATGCTTAGCACCCCCTTAGCACTTGCAGAAAAAAATATCTGGAGCCGCCACTGGTTCTGGCATTTTTGAAAATGTTGCTGGCTTAAAATGCAATTATTGCCATTAATGAACACATTTAGGCCAACAAGAAAAAAACATTTTATTTTTATGATAAATAAATTGATTATATGATACTAAACCATTATAAGAACTAAATGACATGAATGTATCATATTTTCTGACTTGATCTGAAAAGAAAAAAAAATCTGTTGATAAATGCAACAATTATAGTTGTTAGATGTTCAGTTGTTAAATTAAATTATACACAACTGTAGTTGGATACAATCCATATCGCCATGGAAATCAATTTAAAGAAGGTTAGTAAGAAGAAGAAAACTGTTGGTGAGATTATTCAGAAATGGAAAAAAAATAAAATAAAAACTGCCATCACTCTTACATGTACTTGAGTAAATGTTGAGTTTCAACAGAGTAACTGTACTTTTACTGGACTTTTACTTTTACATTATTTCAGTACTCTTTTCACCTCTGGCTGAAGCACACCATCTCTATAGTCAACCATAGAGGTGGAAACAGTATGGTTTTGGGCTGTTTTTCAGCTAAGGGCACAGTACAATTTCTCGACATTGAAGGGTCAATAGAGGAGGTCAAGAACTGTAAAATCTTGCATAAAAACACTTTTCCTCAACCAGAACACTGAAGATGGGTTATGGACGGGTCTTCCAGCAGGACAATGACCCAAAAAATACCACCAAGGCAACAAAAGAGTAACAAAAGAAGAACATTTAGGGCATGGAGTGGCCTAACAAGTCTCCAGACCTCAATCATGTAAAAAAAATCTATAGAGAGAGCTGAAGCTTTGAGTTTGACTGATCCTTCCTTTGTAAGTGAGCAAACTTACAAATTCCAATTTTTTTTTTTTTTTTTTCATTATTATGCCCAAAGTGAATATTTAAAAGTTAATGCAATGTTATATTTTAGTTTCAAGATTAGTTCAGAATTTCAGCAGCAGCTGCGTGGAGGAATCTGAACAGTGGGTGTGGGTTTTATTTTTATATATTTCCCTTAGGCAAAAATCTAATCCTATTATCATCAGATCGCACAGTAAGATGAAGGCAAAATAAAAAAAAAATTTAATTAAATTAAAAAAAAAACAAAAAGAAAATGTTGGAGAAGCAGACATAAATTGTAAGCCATGATAAGAAGAATTTGCCACAAATTCATCTGACAGATAATGGGTCAAGTTACTGTGAGGACCAGTTCTACCTGTGCAGCAACTGATAATATATGAGAACTCCCACTCCGCCCACATTTACACAATGCCTATTATGCGTTTAGTGGAAGTTCACAAAAAGTATTTGATGGTGATAAGAGAAACCTTTCATAGCCACAATATTCAGCCCAGCAGACTTTGTGTGAATGTTTTTCCACAGCTTTTAAGAAGAACTTGTAAAATAACACAAAAAAACATCATCACAGTATTGAACAATTACATTATCTAACGGTTCTATGAGCAGATTTTTTATTACCCAGTCATTATCTTAGCTGACAACATTTATCTGAACTACTTGATGTATGTTGTCTTGCCTTTGGCCTACTCCTCCCCTCTGAGCTATTTACCACCAGCCAGAGAGAGATCTCATATTCTATGTTAAGGTAATACCTGCAGGGTTCAATATCATCTTAGTCTAAAACAGTAGATTTTAAACCTAACTTCTAATGAAATTATGACTATTCAGTTCTTTGTCAGTTGAAGAATTTATTGAAAGAGAAATATCTGAATGCAAATAGTATCATGACTCGACATCTCAACTACAGTGTTTAGGAGAGGCACCTGCTTCCAACTTGTGTCTAAATTGGTGTTTCCTAGTCCTTGTGTGTAGGGCTCACTCCACTGGATGCTTTAGAGGTGTGTTTGCTCCAACACACCAAATTCAAAGAAATAATTTCCTCAAAAGCCAGACATCCAGTTCTTGGAAAGACTGTTGATGACTCATCAGTGTAAACAAGGTGTGTTGAAGCAGCTAAAACACGTGGAACTGTGTGCCCTGAGGATCATGGTTGGAAAACAATAGCCTTCTTGTACTTAAATAACAGATCAGATAACCAGCAAGACAGGATCTATGTTGTATTGCCTCAGATCTTCTGTAATACAGTGATAGTCTAGGCATTTCTGAAGTTTTGTCCAAAGGTTATTAGTAGTTAGTACCTTATAGCCGTAACATCACATATAGAGCACAAAGTATGGAGAAATAAATAAAATGTCAATGGTTAGATAATGGTTATCCAAATGAGTACTGTTTGTTATCTTTTTTCAGTCTTATAAAACAACTCTTTCACAAAAACTACATATCGGTGTGAAAGAACGTTAGGTAATAATAAACTTCTACACGTTTGAACACTTTGACAATATGCCAGTAATAGTCTTCTGAGAGAAAAAGTATTATACAAAGTACTGAAATATGGTTTCTAACTAGGTATAATTATCTGTTAAAGCATGATTAGTCATTGAACAATAGATCTTTAGATAAAACACAGAAACTAGGCTGAAAAATAAACAAAAAACGAGAAATTTGTGTCATTTAGAAATTTTTAAATCATTATTCCCATCATGTGGCATCAAATGTTATCAGATCAGTGTAAAATATGCACCATTTTATTCCAAAATTACCTGTGAACAAAATGATGTTCAATCATGAGGCTTGAGTTTTAATGCAAGCTATAGAGGAATTAAAATCTTACCCATACCTCCTTATTCAAAGTAATTTTCAGTTACACTAAGTATTACAGGCAATGTTCTTTAAACACAGTTAAGACATTAAGTTTTTAGTATTCATATTAATATATTCTATGTCTTCTTGTAATAACAAATAACCTTAATAAAATACTTCTTTTTTATTTATTTAAGATGTCAAATGGCAGATCAGAACTCAGATGAAAGACCTTGTTTACAAGTCCCAGACCAGCAATCTTCCTCCCAAGGTGTACATCCATGATTCTACAAAAAATGTACCAATGTATCAACAATACTGAAATAAACTAGAGAAAATGAAGATAATGTACCAGCACTCCATTGCTAACAGACAAACGAGGCTGACTCCAACAATTAATTTCAAAGACTTAGCTCTTAATTTAAAACTTTGAATTGAATGCCAGCAGCTGATATGTATTCACTTAAAGAATACTAAGACTTTTTAATATTCTTTTGTTTTTACCCCACCTCTTTGGATGTCCTATTAATGTCTACAAGCTAAATAATGTTTAACCAGTCAATAAATTTATAGGGATTACCTCACAAGTGCCTCCTATAGTTACCTGCACTGCCAGCAGCAGAGGAAAAACAGCAAATGCAGCTGGGAATATTCAATATGAAGAAGTAAATAGAACATTGTTAAGTCTATAAAACAGTAGTAGGCATATATTAGGTTAAACGCATAATATTAAAGTTGATGTTTGTTGATGAGAACTGAGTGTGAGTTTGATAAAAAAAAAAAGTTGGAATGACACCTTCTAAACTTCAAATAAAGCCTTTATTCCTGTACGTCTCTGCTTTTTGTCCAAGTTTAATTGGTGCTCAAAGTGAAACAGGAAATCTCAAACTTAATACAGAAGACCCAAAGTTCTGCTGTCTCTCCCTTCACTCTGTCTGCTGTCAGCTGAGATCATGAGCCAGATCCGTGTTCTGCCACAGAACCAAGCCGAAATAGAACCTACCTGATCCTTTTCTTTCCTGCTCCCAGATTTCCCTCCTCCCCCGTCCTTGTCTTTCTGCAGATCCACCACCATCCTGCTTCATGTGTTTGTCCTCTGACCCCAGAGCTCCGGCTCGGCTCTGTTTATCCAGCCGCTCCTCCCACAACTTCTACCTGGTTCAGCCCACACACAGACAGGTGTGCCAAAAGGTGATCAGCTACTGGAGGACCATGCACAGCCTGTTTGAGTGTCTCTCTTGGTGTGACTCACTGTTTCTGATACTTTAGTTCTTGGAATCAAACAATATTAACACTAAAAAATGTATTTTTGTTTGCCTAAGATTATAGCAAAGATATGTCTCCATTTATCTGATCATGTAGTGAACTTGTGACGTTTCCTTTATGAGAGTGGCAGTTTCAAATGTTTGTAGTTTATCATAAATATATGTAGATTTCAATTCTACACAGGATTATAGCAAAAAAAAAGGTTTTGGCTATTTGGTTGTACTAAGCTTCTTTATGTACCATACTGTGATGTAACTGAACTATGAAAAATGTTTTTGCCTTTATGTAACTGTTATATTGAATAGGGTTAAATATTAAAAAGTTAGAGCACAGGTAGTCCTTTGGATATTTCAAAATAACTTTTTATTTGCCAGAATGACAGACGTTTGCCTTAAAGTGACTATTTAATTCAGAAGGAACTATATTTTAAAGATTTCAGCTCTTGCAGTGATTTAAACATTGAAAGATGTCTGTGAATAGAAATAATAAAAAAAATCTGTCAAGTTTTATATCCAGCATTTTATTTAAACATTAATCCCAAAAAACAATAGGTCTACATGTTGTAAAGTATGGTTTGTGTTCATTTCTCATTTCTGTTAAACTCATTACAGCTTTATAACATGTGTCATTCAAAGGGATCTCACAAAGGTGCAAACATTTAAAGCTTGTATAAATACTAAATGGTAATGCAGCTTAAACTGTACAATATAATCAAACCATAATACTTTGATTGCTAAAAAATGAGGTTATGCTTAGTCAACGATAAAATGTAAACAAACTTCGATATCACTAAAATGATTTGATTGCTGAAATGAGGTCACGCTTAGCTTATGATAGAATAATCACGAAGAACAGTTGTGTAAGTGGCATGAGGGAGGCAGAAGGTTCCAGGACATCATGATATGATAGTATGATAGTATGGAAGAAGAAGCATGAGAAACTGGAGAAATACCAGGGCCTCAGAGAGGAACTGGAAAAGGCCTGGAAGGTAAAGACCACAGTGGTGCCTGTGGTCATCGGGACCCTCGGGGCAGTCACCCCCAAACTGGAGCAGTGGCTACAACAGATCCCAGGAACAACATCAGACATCTCAGTCCAGAAATGTGCAGTTCTAGGCACAGCCAAGATACTGCACAGAACCCTCAAGCTCCCAGGCCTCTGGTAGAGGACCCGAGCTCAGAGGATGAAAAAGAGACCACCCGCGGAGGATGAGAAGGGAATTTATATATATATATATATATATATATATATATATATATATATATATATATATACATATACACATTATAATGCCAAAAGTATTTGCTCACCCATCCAAATGATCGGAATCAGGTGTTCCAATCACTGCCATGGCCACAGGTGTATAAAATGAAGCACCTGGGCATACAGACTGTTTTACAAACATTTGTGAAAGAATGGGTCGCTTTCAGGAGCTCAGTGAATTCCAGTGTGGAACTGTGATAGGATGCCACCTGTGCAATGAATCCAGTCGTGAAATTTCCTTGCTCCCAAATGTTCCACAGTCAACTGTCAGCTGTATTATAAGAAAACAAGTGTCTGGGAATGACAGCAATTAAGCCACGAAGTGGTGAGCCACGTAAACTGATGGAGCAGGGTCAGCAGATGCTGAAGCGCATAGTCCAAAGACGTCACCAACTTTCTGCAGAGTCAATCACCACAGACCTCCAAACTTCATTCCAGTGAAAGGAACTCTGACCGCTTCAGCATACCAAGACATTTTGGACAATTCCATGCTCCCAACTTTGTGGGACTAGTTTGGGATGGTCCCTTCCTGTTCCAACATGACCAGGGCACAAAATAAGGTCCATAAAGACATGGATGAGTGAGTTTGGTGTGGAAGAACTTGTCTGGCCTGCACAGAGTCCTGACCTCAACCTGATAGAACACATTTGGGATGAATTAAAGGAGAGACTGTGAGCCTGGTCTTCTGTCCTACATCAGTGTCTGACCTCCCAAATGAGTTTCTAGAAGAATGGTCAAAAATTACCATAAACACTCCTAAACCTGTGGAAAGCCTTCCCAGAAGAGTTGAAGCTCTTATAGCTGCAAAGGGTGGGCCAACATCATATTAAACCGTATGGATTAAAAATGGGATGGCACTCAAGTTCAAGTTCAATTTTTCATTTTATCAGTCCTCAATTCCATTTTGTGACCTTCTAGGCCACCTTCCACTGTTCTTTGAATCTGCTTTATTTAGGAAACCTATAAAAAGTAAAACAAAAGCTAGCATAACTGACATCATTTTTAAGTGATTTTGTTTTCTGTAGAGCTTTGTTTTTAAGTGTTTTTAGTTTATGTATTAGTAAGTGTTTGTACGTGTCTCTAAGTTATTTCTGCCATTGTTTTTTCATCTGTCACTGTGACAACCCGCTCATTTCTGGAGCTATGTTGCACAGGTTTCATCTCTCTTGGCCCTCTTGTTATGCCATACTTACATACACGCCTGAACCTGGCTGTATCCTCATCTGATTGGTCCGTGGCCATTCTTTTTTTTTTATGGCAGGGGCGCTTTTTTCGGCACAACACGCTGGTTCCGCTGGTTCCTTCTTTAGGGCGTGAACGTTGTGCGCGCTCACGAGACACCAGGAAAAATGGCAGGGGCGTTTCATTTTGGCACAACACCTGACGCTCATTTTTCTTAAGGGCGTGAACGTTGTGCGTGCTCACGAGAGACCAGGAAATATGACGGCGCTCAGGACGCTCAGTCAGTTTACCTTTTGATGCTAGAGGCGGACATACATATTTACAAACCGTTACAAGCGTGCATTCCAGATTGGAATCCTTGTTTTAGGCACAGCGCTGAGGCTGTTCAATCCCTCACCACTGAAACTCCAGTAGGTCCATTGCACATGGCGACATCTTTCATTTTCATAAGTTTCCAAAGTAAAATAGCTACTCATTACACTCTTTAGTGATATTGAATATAATGTTCATCCATCACAGAAACGTAGGAACCTATCTTGTGTTTCCATATCTGCTGTCTGAATTCTACACTGTGTTTAATTTTTTTTATTCTTTGGAAATATGAAAGTGTATGGCTTATGTAGCCTGATGGTTGATTTTTGTTGTTGTTGTATCAATGTTCTACAGCTCTTGCTGGGGAGCAAAAGGAAATTTGTACGGGAGTCTGTACCTCCTTAGAAAGGACACGTAAAGACATTTTTTTAAGAACTTGATTGTTCATTTCCTCCTTATGGACACTTGAGGTTTCAAAGCCAGAAAATAGAGATATTGTTGTTGTTGTAGAGTTTTTGTTTTTTTTCCCTTTCATGTGCTGTTGCTCAAAAAAAAAATTCTGTTTGTCATTTAACCAATTAAGGGTCGACACCTTATGTCTCCTTATGTGGCTGTATTGTATGTGAAGGTATTTAAATTAAATAATCCTATTTGTCAGGAGGGATACCTGACTGGCACCCCCATAATTTTGTTGTATAGTTTTCTCTTTTTGTTATTAAATACTTTTGAAAACTGTCACATAGAAAATTGGCACCCCAGACGGGACTTAGGTTTTTGTGTTGGATGACAAATATATAGCGGAAAAAAAAATGAGCACACAGGCAAATATAATTGAGCACCCTTTAATTAGTTCCTCTCCCCCAACGGAGTTACGCTCCCCGTTACGCTCCACAGCATATTCTCTTTTGGACATGGAGTTAACTGGTCCAGATTTAATGTTGGATCCTCCCTTAGCACTGCAGCCACTTCCTCGTGCTCAACATAGAACACAAACTGGAACTGGAACTTCAGTAAAAGAATTAAAAATGGTTATGGAAGATTTAAAAGTCAGTGTTAAGTGGGAAGTGGGCAATATGGGAGACGTCACAATGAAAAGAGTAGTAGAATTATTAAATTTTTATTAAAAGGGGGCAATATTTTCCATGAACGCATGGATGCACAGTTAGAATACTTACTCTTACAAACAAAAGCTACTCTTGGTTGCTTACCCCAGTTTTGTGTCAAAAAAACAACCAACCCAGACCTGCCACCAGACCACAATGATGGATGAAACAATACAGACAATGTATCCGGATATGCCAGAAACAATGACACTTACCAATAAACCCCGAATGGAATCTACTGTTCGGCCTGGGTTAACAAGAACTCAAATGGCTGTAGGTGGCGCTACCTTCTCAATAAACAGGAGTCTGGACTTAGGAAAAAGCCCTGTAAAATTGTTGTTCCCAGCATTTGGAAAATTAGAAGACCCCTCTGATCATCTACAATATTTGGAACGGTGTGAGGATTATTTGGCGTTGAATTCATTAACAGACGAGAAATTTATGGCTACATTAAGGAACGTGTTGCATGGCACAGCCAGAGATTGGTGGGATGTAGCCAGACACCACGTGCATACCTGGGCTGATTTTCAAAGGCAGTTTCAAACCGCTTTTCTCTCTGAGGATTATGAAAATGAGTTGGCAGAGCCAGTAAGGGCCAGAGTTCAAGGAGAAAATGAGAGCATCAGGGATTTCATATACATGTATCAATTTTTATGCAGACGCTGGAAACCACAGATGGAAGAAGAGCCGATGACATCAAAGGTTGATGTCAACAACACTTTACCTCCACTTTACACAGTGTTGGTAAAGTGCTGCTTCCCCTGCTTCAGCCGCCTGATGGTTTGCCAGAATCTTCTTGGAGTTGATTTAGAGTTTCTATGCAAGGCCTCACCAAACAGGCCCGCTATACAGCCGAAGTAAAACCAGACATATCTAAGCATGAGCTAAGACAGTCAAAAATAGTAGCTAAACTAAACAGATCTAAGCATGACTAAATGTACAGAACTTGTCAGGATCTGAACAGTACCCAGGTGAGCAGCTCGGCAACAGACAGACGCAGAAACCAGCGGGTATCGGTAAGTGAATTTATTTACAGTGTAAGGAATATTTACAGTAGGGAACCGGAACCAGGACCTGAGGAGCAGAGAATGAGGTGAGTATGGGATCGGTGAGGAGAGGAACAGCAGGTATGGCACAGATAATATTCCTGGGAATAGTTCTTACTGAACAGGTTCGAGTCCAGAACACAGAGGAGATGACGAGATCGATCCTTGTCCAGCGGTGGTCCGGTGTAGGTCCCAGAGAGCAGGGTCCAGGTGAGGTGAGTATTTCCAGGTGCAGGTAAGGTGACGTCTCAGAAAGTGACTGACCAGTCTTAGAATCCAGGAGGCAGTAGTTGCAGGAACAGTCAGGTTCAGTTGAGCAGGTGAGTACTTAATTAGGCGACCGGCAGTTGAAGGCAGACCAGACTGGTTCCAGAGGAGCAGGAAATCCTGAACACAGGTTTGAAAACACGAAGAACAGACTAGGATTACAACAGGGAGTACACGAAGAACACAGGTAAGTTTCCTTCAGGCTCTGCACTTTACCACAAGGTAAATAATGCTCCAGCGCTGGTCTGGTCTTCACTGCAGCCTTAAATACTCCTCCACTTCTAATCAGCCTGATCAGTCACAGGTGTGGGAGGAGTGGTGATGAGACGTCCGTACACCTGCTCAGGAGACGCCCACCAGGAAGCACTCACACACACA
>NC_051441.1:21773885-21785843 GCF_001649575.2 Kryptolebias marmoratus
AACAGCAGAAATCCTGTTATCAGAAATCCAAATATGTAAAGATCCTCCACGTCTTCCACAGACAGACTCGATAGACAAACAGGATTCCAGCGCTTCCAGGAATCCAATGTGTATCCAGCGAAGAATGTCTTCTCAGGGCAAGCTGGCTCTCCTTTTGTCAGCCTTCCCGTCGAGAAAATTTGATCAATTGCGTTGAGAGACCAGCTGACCAGATCCATAGTTCCAAAAATGTTTGGAGGAGTATGTAAAAAAGAAGTTCCGAAAAGCAAGGCGGGGGGGCAGTACAGAAGTCAGAGAGACAGAGAGAAAAGAAACACGTCCGCCTTCCACCAGGAGCAGAGAGGGAAAAAAAAGAGGTGTAGATCAGATGACATAACTACATGATCTATTGTCAATCAAAAACAGAAAAAATAGCATTTAAAAGGAATGAACAGAGATCTGGAACAGAAACTCTAGTGAACTGGATATGAAGTAGCACTACTTCATAAGAAAATGGGAATAAAATGGAACAACAGTCAAATCAAACTACTTTTGAAGGTCACCTTCAAAACTTTAAACAGACCCAACATTGTCCCAGATTTTGAGGTTATGTACTGGAACCTGGAATTCAACCCTGACCATCATCAAAACACACTTATGCCTCTTTTACACGGGCCCTAATTCAGAGGTACGGCTCTACTCCACTCTACTCGTCTCGGCTCGATAAAGCCGGTTGTTCCCCAGCTGAAGGCTGGGGGATAGACAGCATAAACGTTGCAGGGTAAGCTAACGCTGTTGTTTATATTCCTACCGTTTGCTCTTTATGCTTGCATCTGGTTACACCCACGACCAATGAGTGAACAGGAGCTAAGCTTGCGCCGCCCATGAAGAAGGGCCAGCCCGGCTGGCCTGACTCCGAAGCAGGGACCAAAGAAGCAGGGACTGACGGTGAAAAAATGCAGATGTATATTCAAAATATTTTCAAAAGGGGCACTGATATTCTTTTGGGAGTTGTTTGCTTGAAGGTAAAGTTTACACCAAAGATTCACAACAATATCAGTTTAAACTTTGAACTGCTTGCAAAAATGTTGTGGCCTAAAACATTAAACCGGCACGGAACTGCAACTGTATCGATGGTGTTTCTCTTTGGTTTCTCTCAGCTGGTGTGCAGCTCCATGCTGCCTTCAGGAGAACAGGACATCAAAGTACCGTTTATATAATTTCTACCATACGGCAGTTACTTTGTAACCTCTGAGAAAAGAATGCTCTCTTTAGTGGTTTTACCCTTGAATTATTTCTTTCTCTTACATGGGTTAATTTATTTGAAGCGTAAAAATGTAAAAGTCCAGCTCTCCACGAGTCTCTTAATGTCACAGCCAAGGTATTTAACAAAATAAAAGCCCATGCCCTGTCTCAGGAAAATGATGATATTTTTGAGCATCTCCTTTTCCACACTGATGTACAGTGGAAGTAGTAGGGGGGCACTGGCCCAAAAAAGGTTGAGAAACACTGCGCTAAAGCAACAGCATCCACTGCTTAAAACCCAGTCCTAAACCCACAAAACCATGTCCCATACCTACAGGTACCCACTCACCCCCCCATACCCTCCAAGATAGATGGCACAAAACATTCAAAAGTTTGAACCACCATTTGAAAAACCGATAAGTTCAAAGCTGAACTTTTTTTTAATCAGGTCTGTAACATCAGAACCAGATTATCAGGATGCACCTAACACCCAGTTAGCCCTTTCATGGACAAAGGAGTTAATTCTTCTCTACTCACTGTGATGGAGAACAGAGGCTCTGCTGACATACCCACCTCCAGAAACTGAGAACTCATACCAATCAAGTGCACATTTGTTTGTACAGATTGATCTAAAAACTACTCCTCGGCTAAGGACGACTCTGTGATCCAAATAAACCCCTGGTCTTGCGATTCCTGGACATACAGCCATACTCTCCAGTAGGGTTGAGCTGGATACTCGTTTCATATGAGTATCTGGTACGAATACGATCATGATACGAGTAAAACTCGTCAATATCTGTGCTCGGATGTCAAAAATTTTTTTTAAATCTGCACTCATCCTGAAGGTAAATCCTCATTGGGTAACTGACTGTTTTTTGTAGGATTTAAGGCAGTTCTTACACAGAAATGAATGAGTACCACTATTTCTCTCTTTTGCCAGAACACGGGGATTTATTGACACAACTGATCCTCTTCAGAATTACCCCAAAATCCCGCAGTATCTTTCAAACTGGGTGTATTTAAACAGACATAATACATTGGTATGTATTGCATATTTCTGACCAGTTCGTGATTGGTCAGAAGTTTATATAACTCCTACGTCACTTACAAGAAACCAGCCCAGGACAGCTGGGTCAACTTGCCCCAAACAGGCAGGTCTGGGCCCCCGCTGCCAGGCGGGGGCCCAGACCTCCACTCACCAGCTGATGAATAACGTTGATTCTCAGGGCTTTCCCTCCAGGTTCTCCTCGGAACTCTGTGCGGTCGGGCTTCCTCGCGTCTGTCTCCGCCTATCAGCGGACGGAGTCTGTTGAGGCCGGGTTTCGGCACCAAAATGTCAGGGTTTTGATTTATTTAATCTGCTAAGAAAGAATCACACCGGAGGGGCTCGTTGTCTTTTTGTGAAGGCCTTCGCAAAGAGGAGAAATTCCACAACAGCTCCTAATGGCGTGCTGTCCAGGAAGTTCTGCCTCCTTACTTGTGTTTTCTCTTTTATTAAAGGAAGAAGAAAAAAGGGGTTGATCTGAGCTGGGCAAACCCAGTCCAGACCATAGTTTAAACATAAGCATAACAAAAACACATAGCTGTTTGGGAGAGCCAGATGGTGTGGCGCCCGCCGTCTGACCTTCGTGTCTCATGTAGGCAGTTTTACACATGAGCACAAAGGCTGATAACATAAAAACCCTAACAATGGTATTCAAGAAAAAGTCCTGTCCCTGGATCAATGATACATTGTGAAACTCAGGAGGCTATAGATTATATTTAAGGGGGTTAATGTTTTTCCTTAATGACAAATTAAAAGCTGCCAGGTCCTATTACTTTTGTAGGCTGATTGCATCAAATAAGAAAAACCCGAAAGTGTTGTTTGACACAATTAATTCTAATGTGTCTTTTCCCATCCAAGATGGCCCTGTGCTCTGCAAAGCTGATTGTAATGGCTTTTCACAGTTTTTTTTATTGAAAAGATCAGGGACATAAAAGACAAAATCCCTACCTTCTTGTTGCAACCCAGCTTATGTTGAGCTCCTTTCAAATACTTGGTCTTCATTTAAAGTTGTATCGCAGGATGATCTCCTGACATTGATGATTTAAATGAAACCATCCACAAGTGTGCTTGATTTCCTCCCTACCAGGTTTCTCCTGTGTGTCTTTCATTTGACTGGACCTTGGGTTGCCAAATTGTTTAACCTATTTCTTCTATCTAGTGTTTTCCCTACCTCATTGAAACATGCTGTTGTGGGACCAAAATTTTACAAAACCATGCCTTGATCCGACCTAAAGAATTATCAGCCTATTTCTAAGCTCCCGTTCTTGGCCAAGCGACTAGAAAAAGTGGTTGCCCAAAAACTTACATCTTTCCTAGAGTCCAATAATATCTATGATACTTTCGAGTCCAGCTTTCAAAAACACCACTCTACCAAAACAGCTTTACTTGAAGTATCTAGTGATATCCTGATGGCTACTGACTCAGGAAGATGTATGGTCCTAATCTTGCTAGATCTGTCCTTGGTCTTTGATACAGTCGACCACTCAATACCGCTGAACAGATTGAGAAATATGGTTGGGATGACTGCTGAAGTGGTTCTCTTCCTTTCTGACTGACAAGAGCTTTTGTATCTCAGCAAATAACATAACATCTGACCCTGCTATACTTCTTTGTGGTCTACCTCAGGGCACCGTCCTGGGTCCAATTTTATTTTTGTTGTACGTTCTGCCCCTAGGCAGAATCATACAGCAGTTCAGTGATGTCTCTTACCACCTGTTTGCAGACAATATTCAAATTTATTGCTCTTTTTAGATGTCTGAGGTTCACAAATTGAACTCCTTGACTAAATGTCTTTCAGATATAAACCAATGGCGGGGCAATAATTGTCCACAACTAAATATAGATAAAACTGAGACAATTATTATTGTGCCAGATAGTACTATTCCTGATATTAAATATCACCTAGGCAGACTTTTTTTTTTTTTGATACACTGACACTTTTAGTTGGCCTTTTATTAAAATGTTTTTATTGTTTAGCTGGCCTATCTTAGATCATGTTTTAGATATGTTTAGTTTAACTTTATAGTGTTGTGTGTGTTTTCATGATTTCATTTAGATTATCTTAACTCATATTTTAAATAAGTTTAGTTCAGCTTATTATATGGTTCTGTGTGTTTTCCCAATAACTCCCTATTTTTGTTTTCATGTTGTAAAGCACTTTAAATCGCCTTGTTACTGAAAAGTGCTATATAAATAAATTTGACTTGACTTCACTTGACATCAAAACCTAACGTGAAGAACCTAGGAGTTATCTTTGATGGAGCTATGTCCTTAGAAAAACACTCCAAACAACTTATAAGGACCTGCTTCTTCCAGTTATGAAACATTGCCAAACAATGAACAATCATCTCCAAAAATGAGCTTGAGATGTTGATTTATGCTTTTGTTTTATTCTGTTTAGACTATTGCAATAGCCTGCTTACATGTCTAAACAAAAAGGAAATGGCCCGTCTGCAGCTGATACAGAAGTCTGCTGCGAGGATTTTGACTCTCACTCAAAGAGGAGCCTACATTACCCCTGTCCTAAAATCCCTTCACTGGCTCCCTGTGGCATATTGTACAATTTATAAAATCTTGGTTTCAACATTCAGAGCTCAGCACAGACAGGACCCTTCCTATATCTGTGATCTGATTCAGCCTTACTCCTCGGCTCGTAGTCTGAGATCTTCAGAGCAGAACCTACTGATAGTCCCTCGCACTCGCTACAGCATTAGAGGAGACGGATCCTTCCAAGCTGTTGGATCAAGATTGTGGAATTAACTCCCAAACCACTTGCAATTGTTGGACTCTATTGATGCTTTTAAAGAACAACTTAAGACTTTCTTTATTAAGCAAGCATTTTAGACTCACTGGATCTTGGGTTGCTATGGTAGCTTCATGTTGTTATAATGTATCCCTTAAATGTCTTCTTTGTGTTTGATTGCTTTTATTGTTTTATTATTTTATTGTGAAGCATTTTGTGACAGCTGTCTGGGAAAGGTGCTATATAAATACAATTTTACTTAATTTTAGCCAGTCCTCAGTATCCCTTCTGCTAACATCAGGACTTCCGTCATCCTGGTTCTCCTTTAAGCTATGAGGTTTCCTGCGGATATTCCACTGCATCCACCCAATGGTGCCCTCTGGTAACACCTACTGTCTGGTTACCTTTCATTGTGACCACTTCCTGGAAAACCAAGGTGTCAGCTGTCACCTCTTTGCTTCCCACAGTAGATCTTTTGTTCATTCCACTCTGTGTTTCTAAGTGTCAGGAACGGTGGAGACAGAGGCGAACCCAGAATGCAGACTCATAGTTATAAATAAAAACTAATTTATTAAACTAAGAACCAAAACGAAAACAAAAAGCTGACGTGGCAGCAAAAACGAAAGGAAAAACAGAGCATGAACACGGAGCGAAAAGAATCGGGACAAGACGGTAAAAAACAACAAGCAACCAACGACAAACAACAGACGACTAACACAGACAATGAACCAGCGACTAGTGGGAGAAATGACCGGGTATTTGAGTACTGAGGATAACGAGGTGAGTGGGAACAGGTGGAGTGATTACAGAGTCGGGACAGGTGTAGATGGGCATGGTTAACAGGCAAGTGAGTGACTNGAAATGCAACATGAACATGAGACAACAAAAAGCAAAATACAACAGAATCGAAACAAAACCCCAAACCAAAGAATAAAAATAAAACATAAACAAAACCCATAGAAAAACCAAATCACCACACTAAGGACTGTATTATTGTTGAACATCGAAAACAGTCCTTTTTGATCACGACTCCCTTTTGCCTCAGTGGGTATGTAAGTGTCAGCAGACACCAACCCTCCCTGTTCGTCAGGCTAAAAAGAGAAATGCAATTTCTCTAATTTTTATACAAGATTTTCTAAAGCTGCAGGAGGAAAAGGGAATTGAATGTTATGCCAGAAACAGAAAAAAAATGACAAATATTAAAATGACAACTCAGAAAGCTCCTGTACATGAAATGATTTACAAAAGAAAACCTGGCAGGAAACAGCTGAGGTAAACAGACCCACTTGTGAATGAAAATGCACTTACTGTAGACTATGTTTGCCTCATTAAAGCGTAAACAACCTCAGAGTTTCAACAAAACTTGCTCTGTAAAACAACCATTTCTGCATTTCTGGTTTCGTCATCACTTATTTCTCTCTCCAGTCCTGACATCTACACATACAAGCTGGATCAGCAGGTTAACTACTTTGAGGTTAAATCTGATTAACTCTACTAGTCAGACCTGTAAATACCAGTTTATGTTTCAGACTTACAGATCAAAGAATATGACAAAACCTGTCTGTGACCTGAACTGTGAGGCAAACAGAACTTTTGTAAGGATCCTGCTGAGGAAAAGTCACATTAGAATGACGTGCAACAGAGCTATTACAGAGTCAATGTTTACAGGGTCACACCCTAACCTGAAACATGTACTCTCTACACAAGATAAATATGTTTAAGGGTAAGTTATAAATAAACTTTACAATGTTATGGTAGATTGGAAGCTGTTTGCAGAGGCAGCAAAGCTATAAAATAGGCCTAGTATTGATTGAAGAAATGCATATTGGCCATTGCCTTTTATACCAGTTTTAGACAAAGATTACACTGAGAAATGAGTTGCACCCATTTTGGTCATACCTTGTAAATTTTGTCACATACAATCTCATGCAGAATTGTAAGAGCTTACAAAATGTGTTAGCACACAGTCCATGTCTGGAGGATGACTGTCAGCTACTACCACATCAAACTTTAGCTCATTATCTTTAAATCTGAGTTATAGCTGCGGCAGCTTTAAATCAGATTGACTCAAAATGTTAATCAGTTTCACCACTGCATATATCATGTTTTGTAGAAGCCATAGAAGAAGTAAAAACAATCAGTCACTACTGATAGGAAGTCCTGAGTGTGTGAAGCCTCTTAATGTTAACACTTATCCAAGGCAAACTGAAGAATCAGTCAGGGCAGAATGATTTTAGACAGAACAGTTGCTGAAACATGACAGTAGGTAAGTACTGGTGGGTGATTGGCACCTGATTGTCAGAACCAGTGAGCAACCAGTGGCAGTCTGAGCTGAACATACTCTAAGATAAAAGCATTCACTCCCACAGAGTGGCTTTTTTCAGAGACTATCTACAGAACTTGGGAGAGGATAGAATGGAATGGCTTGCCTGCAGTCGTGACCTCAACCAACTAAACACCAGTGAAGTGAAGTGAAGTGAAGTGAGATTTATTTATATAGCACTTACAAGCAACAGGGTGATCCAAAGTGCTGTGGGATCAGCTTGGGTGTGCTGATCTTTCCAGAGTGACACAGCCACACTGACTGACTTGCAACAAATGCTAGTTGAAGAATGGGATGCCATCCCACAGCAGTATGTAACCAAGCTGGTGAGCAGTATGAGGAGAAGGTACCAGGCTGCTGAGGTTGTTTATGGTTTTTCCACATTCTACTAAGGTCCCTGTTTGTTAAATGAATAAATTGTTAAATTTACATTATATATTGTCTCTTCAAAGTTCAACCATCCAATCTATTTAACAACACCAAACAGAAGTCATTATCAGAAAAAGCTGATTGACACTGGCAGAGAACAGAACATTTACTGAAATTTATTGAACTTCTTTATTTGGTCTTGTTACAGTTACTCTGCTTTTCTTTGCTTCATGGCATGATCTTAAATTTTCTCACATATTGATTTTGTGTACTCAGCAGAGTCATGTTTCCTGCTGAGATCATGACTGTTTCCACTTCCATCCCCACCCACTGGTGAAGGTAAGTACACATTTTCCATTTTTCCTGCTGAGTTTGTCTGAGGGTCCTCGGATGCAGCAGCAGCAGCAGCAGCACCTAAGCCTTGGTTGATGTATGTAGCCTCCTGACAGGCCTCCAGGGCTGGAAGCTCAGAAAGAAGACTCTTCAGTGCATCAAGTAAATCCCCGAAGTCCGGCCTCAGGTTTGGTTCTGTTTTCCAGCAGCTGTGCATGACTTCATAACTGTTAAGTATAAGAGAGAAGAAGAACTGAGACATTGTTAGGAATTTATATATTCTTTAATAGTTTCTGATTAACATGAGCCTGACTTTGTTTGGCTTCTCAACCCAGATTTTCCCCAAGCCCACATGTTGGTGTCCATAACAGAATCAGAATTGTTTTAATGCAATGGCCCCTGGGGGCACAAAAATCAGGGGTCCTCGACCTTTGAGCTTAGAGATTTCTCCAGATTGTTGAAATCTTTAGATAATGTTATGAACTGTAGATGATGGGATATTCAAAGACTTGCCAATTTTTTGTTGAGAAAACATTATTTTGAAATTGTTCCACTATTTTGAGACAGTTTTTCCAGACTGGTGAACCTCTGCCCTTCTTTACTTCTGAGAGATTTAGCCTCACTAAAATGCTTTTTTTTTTTTTAATATACAGCCCTTTTACTGACCTGTTGCCAATTAGTCAAATTAGCAGCAAAATTCTCCTCCAGCTGTTTTTTCTTTGCACCACTGAAATAAAATATAATTTTATGAGATTTGCAAATCATTACATTTCATTTTTTATTTGCATTTTACACAATGTACCTGTCGGGTTTTGGGTTTTCTTAGGGTTTTTTGTGTTCTGTTTATTGTCTTCATGTTTTCTGGTTGTGTTCAGTTATCTTTGTCTTTAGTTCTTGTTGTTCATGCCTTTGTTTTCTGTCACTTTTCACTCCTCCTCAGTTACTCACTTGTCTCCCTGCCACGCCCATCTTCTTCTTCTTATGGCGTTTTATGGCGGTTGGCAAACAACTTGTGGTGTGCATTACCGCCACCTACTGGTAGGGAGTGTGGTTCGACATGGTTTAATTCCTATTGCTTATTTCTTTGTAGTTTACAGGAAACTCAAATTCTATTAGACACTTTTGTTTTTTTCAAAAATCTTATTATAATTTGTATTTTTGCTCCCCAAGTTCCTTTGCAGTGTGTCTATTATATTCAGTTTTTCCTTAATATTTTCAAACTGTCTTATCATAACTCGTCTTTCCTGTTCATATTTCTGACATTCCATTATAACATGTTCTGCTGTTATATTCTGCCCACAATAGTCACATTTCCCTGTGCTATGTTTGCGTTTTGTAAAAAGTGTGTAATTAAGTCCTGTATGTCCAAATTTGTCTTGTTATTACTCTTTCTTCTTTTCTGCTTCTTCTTCCAGCTCTCATTTCTCCTACCACACTTTGAATCTGATAAAACCACCTTCCTTTGTTATCTCTCTCCCATCTCTTCTGCCTTTCTTTGATTATACTTCTTATTTCAGATTTTCTTGTTTTAACTGTAAAATTTATGTCACTTTGTATTGCCTTCTTTGCCATTTTATCTGCCTTCTCATTTCCACTTACCCCTATGTGTGCTGGTACCCAAAGAAATACTACAGTTAATCCCATCCTTTGTATTCTGAATAATGTGTGACTTATTTTTAGTAAAATGTCTGGTCTGCTATCTGAGTGACTGTTTTTTAACTGAATAATACTGAACTTGAATCAGAACATATTATTGTTTTTAATGGTTTTACTTCTTCCACCCACTGTATAGCTAATAGAAGTGCCAACATTTCTCCTGTATATACTGATAAATTATTATTGTTTCTTTTACCTACTTGTATTTGAAATTCTGGAACTATAAATGCAACTCCTATTTTCTCTATTGTTTTTGATGCATCTGTATATATTTGAATGTACTGATAATAACTGTCTATGTATTCTTGTACTGTATGTAAATTGATAATACCCTGATCTTTTTTCCTTTCCAATAATTTCTAATCCACTGTAGCTTCTGGTAAAATCCAGGGTGGAATTATTGACAATGGTTGATTTAAACTTATTGTTATATTATGTATATTATATTCCTCTGTTTTTTCTTTAATTACCCATCCTAAACTTCCTGTCTTTCTTTTTTCTTTTTCCCAAAATTCATTTAAAATGTTAATAGTTGGATGATCCGGTTTATTGCTTTGTAAATTCAGCCATTAATTAAACATGATTTGTGTTCTTCTCAGGTCTAATGGTGGTTCTCCCATTTCCACTTCTAATGCTCTTGTTGGAGTGGTTTTGAAAGCTCCTGTGCAAATTCTTAGTGCCTGATGTTGAATGATGTCTAACTTTCTTAAATGTATTTTTGCAGCTGTCCCATAAACTAAACTTCCATAATCTATGTTTGATCTGATTAATCCAGTATATATCTTTTTTAATGTTCCTCTATCTGCTCCCCAGTCACTGCCAGCTAAACATCTCATAATATTTAATACTTTTTTGCATTTATCTATTATTTTCTGTATGTGGATATTCCATTTAATTTTTTCATCAAACCATATTCCTAAAAACTTTATACATTTTACTTTTTCCAAGTCCTGGTTATATAACTTGATTTTTATTTCTTGGCTATGTTTTTCTGACAATGACAATAACTTTTGTTTTTTCCACTGAAAACTTAAATCCCCATTTCTCTATTCCATAAATAATTATTTGTATTTTCTTACTGGTAAATTGTAATTTTTTGCCTCTTTTCCATATAGCCCCATCATCTGCAAATAAAGAACAACCCATCCCACCTCCAATGTCATTAAATATGTCATTTATCATGATAGAGAATAATATTGGACTGACAATACTCCCTTGAGGTGTTCCATTTTCTACCTGATACTTTCTAGACAGTTTTGACCTATTTTCACCTGTATTGTTCTGTTTAATAAAACATTTTCTACCCATTTAAACATTTTCCCATGAATTCCTATTATTTGTAATTTAATTAATAAACTTTCTACCCACAACATATCGTACGCTTTCTCAATATCAAAAAATACTGCCACCACACTTTCTTTATTTACCTGTGCTCTCCTGACTTTGTGCTCCAGAAATATTGTAGGATCATTAGTATTTCTCCCTTTTCGAAACCCACTTTGATACCTGGATAAATAATCTTTACTGTTTAAATAATATACTATTCTATCATTAATCATTTTTCCCATTATTTTGCAAATATTTGGTATTAATGCTATTGGCCGATAATTTTCTGGTTTTGTGTTGCCTTTTTTTTTTTTTTTTGCTAGTATTTCAGCTTTTTTCTCATCTTTTAGTATATTTGAGTTTTCATATTCTTTTTTAATACAATTCATTCTTTTAATTACTTTCCAAATGATTTCAATCTCTGTTTCTCTTCCAACAGTATTACAGAAGTTCCTCCAATATTGTCTCTTTGTGTTTTTAACAACCTTTCTTACCATAGCTTGTTTTCTTTTATATTCAATAAGGTTTTGATAGACTGGATTACTTTTAAGTATTTTAAATGCTTTATTTCTTAATTGTATTACTTCCCTACATTCACTTGTCCACCATGGTACCATTTTCTTATTGTTCTGTCTTCTTCCTTTCTTTATCGAATGTTCTGCTGCTTCTAATATAATTTTACAAATATCACTGTTTATGTTATTTATATTCTTTGTCCTATCAACTTTTTCTAGGGTACTCAAATATCTAAATTTAATCCAGTCTGCTTTATTAAAGTTCCATTTTTCATTTATTAGGCCCGAGCAGCGACAGCGCTGCGAAGGCCTATTGTATTTCGTGGAATTCTTATTATTCTTTTCCCCCCGAGATCGCAAATTTGGGGGCTTTCCCATATTCAAAAACTCACCAAACTTCACCGAAAGTTGTCCCCCGTGTGAA
>NC_051441.1:21790337-21792501 GCF_001649575.2 Kryptolebias marmoratus
AACAACCAGAAACGAGCTACAAATCAGAGACAAACCTTAGACAATGGACCAGCGAGGTATGGAGAGAAATGACCGGGTTTTAAAGACTGGGGATAACGAGGTGAGTGGGAACAGGTGGACTGATTGCTGAGTCGGGACAGGTGAAGATGGGCGTGTCTGACAGAGAAGTGAATGACTGGGGGAGAATGAACATGAACATGAACATGAGACAAAAACGAAAAGTACCACCAAACAAAACAAAAACCAAAGAACTAAAATCAAAATAAAACAAAACCTAGAAAAAAGCCAAATCACCACAGATAACCTATTTTGATATTTCTTGGTAAGATTGTTTCTTCAAACTCTATCAATATTGATAGACTTCCCACTCTTTCCCCGTTGATAGTTTTTGATAGTCTCTTCAAATTATTTACTTTTATGCCGATAATGCTTCTTCTTAGTTTATCTAAATCTTCTTAAATTGGGATTCCATAAATCACTCCTTGAACTATTTTATTTTCTCCTATGATCTTTTTTTCTATCACTATTTTTTTTACAAATATTGTCAACTTGCAGAGCCTTATTTTTCCATTCTTCATTTTTACACGTCACTAATAGATTTCCGTCTTTTAACACCTTAACCATTTCAACATCTCCTATTTTCTTTTTTATCTCTTTAAAAATGGTGTTTTTAAAAGCAGTGTCTGAGAGTCAGCTCTTCACTGTGTTCATGAGCCCGTTATGTGTCAACATCGAGACCGGGATGATGGGTTGTCTACAACCAGGAAAATATCCAAATCTTAGATGAATGCTATGACCAGCCACAAGACCAACCCCTGCAGACATGATTCCACCCTCTTTTGTCTCTGGGACTGCTTAAGGTGGAGTAAAGAGAACCTTTTACCTACTTAGGATAAGAACTGAGAACTTATATTGTGGCTGGAAATGAATTATTGACACAACACAACTAGAGATGGCATTTTTTGAACTACCAAGAAATTGATCAGTGGATTACAAATTTGTTTACCCTTGTTTTGGATATCATCTTTTTAATAGACCCTGATTAAAGGGAAATAATCAAGGAATGGTGCAATCTCTTTGTTTCAGAGTTTGAGTGTCCGTCAGATGCACTGTGACTGTAGCAGGAATACACTGTCTGGCCATAATGCCATGATATGCTGCTCTTCACAGCCTTTGAGGTTATACAGGTCCTTCTCAAAAAATTAGCATATTGTGGTAAAGTTCATTATTTTCCATAATGTAATGATAAAAATTAAACTGTCATATATTTTAGATTCATTGCACACCAACTGAAATATTTTAGGTCTTTTATTGATTTAATACTGATGATTTTGGCATACAGCTCATGAAAACCCAAAATTCCTATCTCAAAAAATTAGCATATCATGAAAAGGTTCTCTGAACGAGCAATTAACCTAATCATCTGAATCAATCAAGTAACTCTAAACACCTGCAAAAGATTCCTGAGGCTTTTAAAAACTCCCAGCCTGGTTCATTACTCAAAACCGCAATCATGGGTAAGACTGCCGACCTGACTGCTGTCCAGAAGGCCATCATTGACACTATCAAGCAAGAGGGTAAGACACAGAAAGAAATTTCTGAACGAATAGGCTGTTCCCAGAGTGCTGTATCAAGGCACCTCAGTGGGAAGTCTTTGGGAAGGAAAATGTGTGGCAGAAAACGCTGCACAACGAGAAGAGGTGACCGGACCCTGAGGAAGATTGTGGAGATGGGCCGATTCCAGACCTTGGGGGACCTGCGGAAGCAGTGGACTGAGTCTGGAGTAGAAACATCCAGAGCCACCGTGCACAGGCGTGTGCAGGAAATGGGCTACAGGTGCCGCATTCCCCAGGTCAAGCCACTTTTGAACCAGAAACAGCGGCAGAAGCGCCTGACCTGAGCCAGCAGCACTGGACTGTTGCTCAGTGGTCCAAAGTACTTTTTTCAGATGAAAGCAAATTTTGCATGTCATTCGGAAATCAAGGTGCCAGAGTCTGGAGGAAGACTGGGGAGAAGGAAATGCCAAAATGCCAGAAGTCCAGTGTCAAGTACTCAGTCAGTGATGGTCTGGGGTGCCATGTCAGCTGCTGGTGTTGGTCCACTGTGTTTTATCAAGGGCAGGGTCAATGCAGCTAGCTATCAGGAGATTTTGGAGCACTTCATG
>NC_051441.1:21811098-21812710 GCF_001649575.2 Kryptolebias marmoratus
GGGAACGCCTTGGGATTCCCCCGGAGGAGCTGGCCCAAGTGGCTGGGGAGAGGGAAGTCTGGGTCTCCCTGCTTAGGCTGCTGCCCCCGCGACCCGACCCCAGATAAGCGGAAGAGAATGGATGGATGGATGGATGAAATTGTGTTGCATTAACTTTAGGTTTGGACCACCTCAGTGATTAATTATAGGCAGACAAATTGAGTTTTGATTTTGGTTTACTGGATTTCTTTTTGTTTCTGTCAAGATTTGGAGTTTTGTTTGAGTTTATTTTGTATTAAGTTCCCTGCCATAATTCTCTTTCCTTCAGCTCATTCCTTGTCAGCCTATCACACCCATCTGCACCTGTCCCTTGTGTCGAATCAGTCACCTGCGTCCACTTCCCAATCACTCTCTGTCTTTAAAACAGTTCATGTTCATTACATACCGATCAGATTCCACACCCCTGTGTAGCCTGCTGTGTGTAAGTCTTTGTTATTTAGTTTGTTGCTGCCACATCAGCCCTTTTGTTTTTGTTCTTTAAAATAACCTTAAGTTTTACTTTGGAGCTCCTTGCGTGTGTCTGCATTTTGGGTCCAAATCCTCCAACCACCTACTACACCTGACAGTTTCTGTAATTATGCCTATTTTATTTATTTTTTGTTGCAGACAGTTCCCATCTACTTTCGTGTGAGGTGTGTCACAAGTGTCTCAGTGAATTTTCAGGTATTTATTTATTTTTTGTTGCTGGACCCATCCTCTTCCTTATTTGACTAGTCCCTACTGGAAAGCTTCAGTTCTATTTATTCCCTTTTATCTTTTTTTTTCTTTCTTTTTATGTGATTGAATGAAATTGCCTTCATTTTTTTAAGTGGTATTAAAGAAAATAGTGAATAATAAATTCATATTTGAACTTTTGAAACACAGTCTCTTGCTTCCTCTGTCGAGCGAACTGAAGTGTCTTATTGGTATAGTTGCATTTGTTTCCTTGGGTGATAGTCCAAAGGTGGCATTGTTGAATTTTTTATACTCCTTATAGTCATAATAAACCTGAAAGACTAACTATTTTCATTTGTTGCCACGCATATGGTAAAAAAGAGGGCTGTGTCCCATAGAAGGACATCAGAAATCCAGTTACAATACAACTGATGCCTCCCATATCATTATTTCTGTCATGTAAGTGTTGTTGTGAAAACAAACGTCAAAAGAAATCGTTGGGAAACTCATCTTAGCTAACAGCCAGCCTTTCCTTTTATTTTGCTTTTAGTTAACATTTTGCCACATTTAGCTAGTGTTTTGCTCCTTTTAGCAAACAAACTAAAATCAGCTAGTGTTCTACATCTTTTAGCTTTAACTCTGTTTCAGCTTCTTCACCAAAACTTTGGGCCACTGATCAAGTTTTGCTTTTTTCTTTTCCACTGATCAGGTCTCTCAGCATTGTTTCACATCAGGAGCACCCTTTATTCCCAAAGACAATCTTGGTCGTGACAATATACTATGATAATCTGATTATTGTAAGGGCAGTAAACATTTCTGTATATGTTCCATAAGCCAGTATCTTACTGAGAAGCAGTGGCGTCACTAGGCCTGTTTTAAAATGTTTTCAAGCCCTCCTAAATAATTTTGGTGTCCAAAA
>NC_051441.1:21813276-21817856 GCF_001649575.2 Kryptolebias marmoratus
TGTGGAATAACTGAGAGATTTTATATAATATATAAAGTCACAGTTAGACTTCATAACTGGGTATACACCAGCACCAAACATTATAGTGTACATTAGCTGGCATTTAATACAGTATAGTAATATTCAATTCACAAAATAAAAAAAATAAAAAATGTTCATTTTTCTTGTTAAAACTGTAAACATATTTTATGTTTGTTGATGTTCTGAATAAAAATATATTTGGTTGTTAAAACGTTTACACAGTAAGGTATTTGTTAAATGTGTCCAAAAATGTGGAAAAGCAACTCAGGTTTTGTTAGCTGTTTGAGAAATGTTGTTCCGCCCACTACGTTTGCTCACATCCTGTGCATCTCCTGGGGGCTAAGCCCCCTTGTCCTTAAAACCTAGTGACCCCCCTGCTGAGAAGCTTTGGCTAGTTGGCAAACAGTATTTGCAAGGCAATCTCCAAAATATTTTAAAGTATTGCAGGGTTTCTCAATTTCCTCACAGTTGCTGTCTTGCTACTTGAATTTAGAATATAAAAATCAATGTGACAAATTTTCTCTCAAAATAGTCACAAAGTTGTTGCAGGCATTTTGAACTTGTCTTGGCTAAGTTTTCATAGCTTTACGGCATTAGAGCTGTATTTTGACACCTGCACAGGAGTTCTCCTTATGACAGAAAACATCTGAGGCTACAGCCATGAATGTCCAAGTCTAACCTTGGAAATGATTAATATTAATTATTAAACTTGTCTAAATCTGCCTATGTGGGGGTCAGCTGTTAAGGTGGGTACAAAGGGCGCCAAGGTGGGTATGATGTGGGAGGAGGTGGGCAATGAAATCATGTGTATAGCTAAGAAAATTGGTTTCCAAAGTTGGGGAACAGATTTTCTATTCATAATTCAACCTCAAGAGCTCATTTGAGTTGAGATTCTAGTAGTAAAATATCAGTAGTTAAATTAATGGAAAAGGATCTAATAAAAGAAGGTGTTTGTCAGATCTGTAGGTTGTATATTTTCAAATAAATTTAAAACTGTTTAGGTTGGATTTTTCAAATCTTGGCCATTTTTAGAAGTAGAATCTCAAGTAATACCTAAATTAAAAGCCATTTAATTTAACCTCTGACCCAACACAGAACCCTAATTAGCCCTGCTTCTTTGCTCGGGGTCAGTGGGGAAACTTGGACTGGACCATTTTCCACTATGTCCCTGTAGATGCATATGCTCCCTGTGGATCCTGGCTGCTTTGTGCTCTCACATCTTTGTTAGAAGAGTTTGTTTGGAGGTGTCAGTACAAGAAATTAGGGTTTTAAAAATTCTGCATTGTGAATCAAACAGGATTGTTGTTGACAAATCATGAACTAACCTTTGCCCAGCTCCTTGCCAAGGGTCAGCTGGTTTCTCTCTACCAGAACCTCCTTCAGATTGGCCATCAACCTGCCACCAAAACCCTCCAACAACTGGATCACACCATCTGACACTGAAGCAAAACCAAACAAGCTTAGGTTAGAGTGAAAATCAACATACTTGAGATCTTTTTTGAGGAAAAAGGAATTGAAAGAATTTTTTTGACATCTCACCAACTTTCTTTTAGTAAATCAGAGTCCGATTAAACACTTTTTGACTGTGTAAGTAAAACTTTGAGTACTGGCTAGATTATAAGACATCTATATTAATTAGGCAAAATACACACATATACTTTACATACACAGCTGAAACCAAATATCTACAACCATTATAAAAAGACATGGAACAATTTTTTTTTCTGACTCTCTGACTTTGAATTGGTCTAAACCTTTCCTATTTTATGTCAGTTAAGATTCCCAAAATTATTTTTTTTATTGTTAAATGCTTATAATAAGAGAATTTTGATTACTTTCTTTAAACTCACAAATTTATATACATTCTCTTATTATATGGTACCATTGCCTTTAAACTACATGACTTAGGTCAAACATTTTGGGTTTCCTTCCACAAACTTTTTACAATACTGATTTTATCAAATTCTTCCTGACAAAACTGGTGGAACTGAGTCAGGTTTGTATGCCGCTTTGCTCACATACCCCTTTTCAATTCTGCCCATAAATGTCCTCTGGGATTGAGATCAGGGCTTTGAATAGCCACTCCAAAACATTGACTTTGTTGTCTTTAAACCACTTTGAAACTAATTTGGCAGTATGTTTAAAGTCATTTTCCATTCAAAGACCCATTTGTGCCCAAGCTTTTAACTTCCTGGCTGATGCCTTGAGAAGTTGCTTCAATATTTCCATATAATGTTCTTTCCTCATGATGCCATCTACACTATATTGCCTGAAGTATTCACTAACTGATCAAATAATTGAATGCAGGTGTTCCAATCACATCCATGGCTGAAGGTGTATAAAATCAAGCATGTTGGCAGGCAGACTGCTTCTACAAAAACTTGTGAAAGACTGGGTCACTCTCAGGAGCTCAGTGAATTCCAGATTTGCACCTTGATAGGACACCACCTGTGCAATATGTCCACCCATCCATTCATCCATTATCTAAAGCGAATTCCAGTGTCAAGTTGTGGACAGATACTTAAACTACTCCACTTGAGGCAGCACCTCATTCTCAAACCTGAGAGAGCAGTCGGCCCTTTTCTGACTGAGGACTATGGACTCATATTTGGAGGTGCTGATCCTTATCCCAGCCGTTTCACACTTGGCCGCAAACTGCTTCAGTGAGAGCTGGAGATCATGGCATGATGAGGACAAGGGTAAAAAGCTGGAACAGTGTTCTTTGCCAGGACGAAACCCATGTTGATCCTCCTGAATCTGAGGTTTGACAATTGACCAGACTCTCCTCTCCAACATCCCTGAATAGACTTTAACAGTGAGGCTGAGGAGGGTTATTCCCCTATAAGTTGAACACACCCTTTGGTCCCCCTTCTTAAAAAGGGGAAGCACCACCCCAGTTTGCCATTTCAGAGGCACTGTCCCAATGTCCACGCAATGTTGCAAAGGCTTGTCAACCAAGTCAGGCCAGCAACATCCAGAACCTTGAAGAACTCATGACAGATCTCGTCTACCCCCTGAGACCTGCCGCCATGGAGCTTTTTAACTACCTCTGCGACCTTGGCCCTGGTTATGGGCAGAGCCACCCCAGAGTCCCCAGACTCAATTTCCCCTATGGAAGAAATGTTTGAACATAAGTGCACATGGTGCCAGGACACCTTAGTAAGATAAGTAAGTAAGATAGACTTTATTGTCATGTCATCTGATCACCAGATGGACACTCAGGTGAAGAGAAGAGCAGAGCTGACAACTGGTGTTGAGTTGGATCAGATGGTGGGAGAAGATGCTGGACAGACCTGGTAGACCCAAATGCCTGGCAGGAGAACTTGTCAGAAAGATATTTAACTCACACCTCCAACTGCATGCCAGCTGAGGCTTGGGACACTGACTCTGACATGCTACTATTGTTGAGGCAGCTGCCATGAGGACGGTTGTTAGTGCCTCTCATGGCAGCCATTTTCAAACCTTAGTGGTGGACACCCTAGGTGAGAGAGGCCATCAAGCTGAAGAAGGTGTCTTATTGGGTTTGTTAGCTGGTAGGACTCCAGGGGAAGCATCCCTTACCAACACTGTGAATAGGGGAGGTGGGTGCTGTTGACCTCAACTAGTGATGTTTTTGGGCAGTGGATAGAGTACTTTAGAAAGCTCAATCCCACCAAAAAGTCTGTTAGTAGTATTACAAAAAAGCGATTGGAAACAACAGCAACCTGACCACAAACTGGTAGGCTACGTTAAAATCACAGAGCAGGTTTTGCGGAGGCATAGTGCACAGAGGTCACCAACGGTCTGCAGAATCAATAGCTACAGACCTCCAATCTTCATGTGGGTTTCCATGGCCAAGCAGCTACATCCAAGCTTTTCAAATTCAACAATTTGAATGGTTACATTTGATGTAAGGGGGATTATGGTGTGGTCTTGTTTTTCAGGAGTTAGGCTTGGTTGCTTAGTTCCAGTGAAAGAAAATTGTGATGCTTCAGCATACCAATACATTTTGGACAATTTAATTCTCTCAACTTTGTGGGAACAATTTGGGGATGACCCCTTCCTGTTCCAACATGACTGTGCACCAGTGCACAAAGCAAGGTCCATAAAGACATGGTTAAGCTAGTTTGGTGTGAAAGAACTTGACTGGCCTGCACAACCAATAAAACACTTTCGGGATAAATTAGAGTAAAGCTTGTGAGTCACGCATTCTTGTCCAACATCAGTGTTTGACCTCACAAAGGCGCTTCTGGAAGAATGGTCAATAATCCCCATAAACACGCTCCTAAAAAAAAAGCCTTCCCAGAAAAGTTAAAACTTTTATAGCATCATATTAAACCCTATGGATTAAGAATGGGGCAACCTTGGCAGAGTCCAACTCTCACCGTAAACGAGTCCGACTTACTGCCGGCAATGCGGACCAAGCTCTGACACCGGTCATAAAGGGACCTAACAGCCCGTATCAAAGGGCCTGGTACCCCATACTCCCGGAGCACCCCCCACAAGATTCCCCGAGGGACACGGTCGAAAGCCTTCTCCAAGTCCACAAAACACATGTAGACTGGTTGGGCGAACTCCCA
>NC_051441.1:21820961-21823215 GCF_001649575.2 Kryptolebias marmoratus
AAATGCCTTGGGATTCCCCCGGAGGAGCTGGTCCAAGTGGCTGGGGAGAGGGAAGTCTGGGTCTCCCTGCTTAGGCTGCTACCCCCGCGACCCGACCCCGGATAAGCGGAAGACAATGGATGGATGGATGGATGGATGAATAGATTAAGAATGGGATGTCACTGAAGTTCATACGCATGTGAAGAGAGATGAGCAAATACTTTTGACACTATAGTGTGTATATAAATATATATTATATAATGTACAGATGAAAATAGATGTTTACATACACTGTATAAAAATAACCATAACTTTATCACTGTCTCACATTAAATCAGACTGAACCTTTTGTTTTACATCAGTTAAGATTTCCAAAACCTACTTGGTAAATGCCTGAATAAAGAGACGAGGAATATTTTTAAAGGGTTTTTAACACTTTCCTCTTCTCCCCCCTCCATCAAACTTTACACTTGGCACAGTGCAGTCAGGCAAGTACTGTTGTCTCGACAACCACCAAACCCAAACCTTTGGATTGCCAGACAGAGAAGCGTGATTTGTCACTCCAGAGAACCCGTTTCCATGCCAATCATGGCATGCTTTACACCATTGCATCTGATGCTTTGTATTGTAGCTGCTTGCCATGGAAACCCATTCCATGAAGCTCTCTGCACACTGTTCTTCAGCCAATATGAAGGCCACATGAAATTTGGAGGTCTGTAGCTATTGACTCTGCAAAACAACAGCAATCTCTGTGCACTTTGCACCTCAGCATCCGCTGAGCCCACTCTGTGATTTTACGTGGTCAAGTTGCTCTCAGTCCCAGTTGCTTCAACTTTGTTCTAATACCACTAACAGTTGACTGTGGAATGTTTAGTAGCAAGAAAATTTTGTGACTGGACAGGTGGCATCCTATCACTGTACCACTCTGGAATTCACTGAGCCCCTGGAGGTGACCCATTCTTTCACAAATGTTTGTAGAAACAGTGTGCATGCCTAGGTATTTGATTTTATAGAACTGTAGCCATGTAAGTGATTGGAACACCTGTGATTTGGATGAGTGTGTGAATACTTTTGGCAATATAGTGTATATATAACAAGGCTTTGTTAAAAAATGAAAGTACTGGAAAATTAGAATGGTTCTTCATAAAGTGCATGTTTTAAACCAACTAGCAATACTAAAAAAAGTAAAAAAAAATGTTGCCAGTGAGTTTGACTAAATGCTAGTTTAGATTAAGGAGATAGGTTCTGTTCTAATGACATGTACTGACTTGGTACTACTCAGGAAAACTTAAGGCCTAGAACTCCTTAAAAGAAAGTTTATTACCTTCATGCTAGAGTTTAATATTATGTTGTTAATTGATATTTATAGTCAAACCTTGAAATACAATGCTATGTGCAATACTGCAAGATCTCACATGACCTGTTAGCACTCAAAGTATGTGTTGGGATGACTCTCAGCTACTATACCAAACTTTAGCTAAATAGCTATAAAATTCAGAGTTATAGACATTTTTGTGTTGGCTAAGGTTGATTAGCTTTGGCAGCGATCTTGTTCTGGGTGGGATCCAAAAGTTAGTCAGTTGTAGATGTACAGCCAATGATTATTTTTGAGAGTTTCATTAAAATTGAGTCAGAGGTTCTTTAGATATTTTGCTAACACAACATCTCACTTTTGGACATGACCGATAATAAAACTTACCTTTGGACTGCTGGGGTACAGCTTCTGCTGTCTGTGATCTTATATAGGAAATCCCAGTATTCACCGGCAATAGTTCCATTTCCTGGTCTGACCTGTTGGAAAATGTGATCATTTTGATGTATCCATAATGGCACATTACTCTTCCGTTCCGTACTTAATGTTTTACTTCAGGTTAATTTTAAAATCTACTTAGAACAGATAAAAAAGGATGGGGGATGTAAATACATCATAAAAATAAACTATATTCTCCTATGTAATTCCAATGTAATAGAACACACCAGTGGTGGGATGTAACGAAGTACAAGTACTTCGTTACAAGTACTTCGTTACAAGTACTTAAGTACAAGTACTTCGTTACTGTACTTAAGTACGTTTTTCATGTATCTGTACTTTACTTAAGTATTTTTAAACGTGTGTACTTTCGACTTTTACTTCGCTACATTTTACAGTAAGTATCTGTACTTTCTACTACACTACATTTTTATAATGTGTTGAAGTAAAAAGTAAATTCACGTCACGTTGCGGGTTTTTTATTTGTTCGATAGTATGAAAGTAATCGCAGGTAACGTTAGACCC
>NC_051441.1:21827099-21837577 GCF_001649575.2 Kryptolebias marmoratus
AAAAAAAAAAAGTACTTTTACTTTTAATACTTAAGTATTTTTAAAAGCAAGTACTTTTTTACTTTTACTTAAGTAAAAATGTTAAGGTGGTACTTCTACTTTTACTGGAGTACATTTTTGTCTGTTTATTTGTACTTTTACTTAAGTACAGTGTTTGAGTACTTTCTCCACCACTGGAACACACTATCATGATCTTAGGGGGTTTGTATTTGCCTTTGGTAGTTTGAATTCATAGTGTAATTCAGTAATAATGTTCCTTGATTTTAGACATCTTCTTGTGTTTACATTTCCCCTGTGTCACTGTCCATTGTTGTCCTCAGTCCCCCTGGTTTTAGAATAACTCACATCTCACCTGCTCCTCATTCAAGTTAATTACCCATATCTCCCTAAACCATGTTGAAGAAAAATAAAATTCAGTGGTAATATACTTATAAACTGTCTGAGATGTCATCATTAGATGTAACAGAATTGCCCTGTATAGTGCATATCTGTTTACAGTTCAATGTTAGTTAATGCAATTGTAGAGTGTAGAATGACCATATCATTTCGAACTGACACAGCCTTCCTGTTATGACGATATTGTTGGCGTTGTTATATTTTACTTATACATAGCTCAAATGAGCACTCTCTGACAATTTGAGGTTAGATTCTGCTGCTCAGATCTGTTTCATGCTAAGCAGCAGTAGGCCTATCTATTTTATGGCACATGCAGGTTTAGACAGACTCATCATAATTTGATGCACCTTTGAGGTGGCGCAAGTAATGGATAGAGATTATCTAACATCAAAGTGTTTTAGTTTATAAATACTCATCTTGACAGATTAAGTATGATTCGGTGCTTTTGATTGTGATTTTTTTAATTGATTTTTTGACTGTCCTGACAGCCTTATTTAACTGACTGCTTTTTTGCTATTTTTCTGTTTGCTATGATTACATAGGTGTGGCAACTTTCTCAATTTGAGCTAACTCCAAGTTAATCAGCTATCCAATGGCTACTTTCTGAAAGTTTCATTAAATTCAGTGATCCATGAACTATTTTGCTAACAGACAAACAAACAGACACATATACAAGCAAAAATGTAAGGAGAGGTAGAAGACCCTCTTACCTGACTTTACTGTAGTTTTTGCGCAGGACACACATGACAATAAGGATTACAGCCATAAGCAGCAAGAAGCCCAGTAAAACCCCAGCTGTGAGCTGGATGAAGAAAGGACTCTTGTGAGGAGCTGAAGTTACACCATGTGCTGAAATCTTTAAACTGGGGATCACCGTGGTCTCTACAGGAGGGTGTTTCCCTACAAACAACACAATGTGGGTCAGACATTTTGTAAAAAATACATCCCTTTGTTGTGTTTTACTGCTTGTGTGTGTATATATATATATATATATATATATGAATGCTGAGTCAGCATTCACATAATTGTTTTCCTAATTATAGTTTCTATTATATATTATTTTGGAATCAAACTACTCCTGCATGCTTATTTTTCCATTCATACAGTTGAAACCCTTTATTTATATACACAGTAAAAAAGAACACACAAAACCATACTGTTCTCACTGCCTGATGTTAAATCAGCCAAATCTTTCCTGTTTTAGGTTAATTAGGATCCCCAACATTATCTGGATTTGTTAAATGCACAAATACTAAAAGAGATAATTTTTTTTAGATAAGTTTTAATTACTTTCTTCAGACTCACAAGTTTACATCCATGTCTAGGCTGATTTCTTTAGATTTTCTCTTATGTTACACAAAGAAGCAATGTGTTTAATGTGTGCCTTAAAATCTAACAACAGGATGTGCTTCCAATTAACTCAAATGTTGTCAACTAACCAACCAAAAGCTGCCAAAATCATGACATCATAAACTAGGCTTTCCCAAATTATTTAGAGGCATAGTAATCAAAGTGGATGCAAACTTGTGACTATGAAGAAAGCAATGAAAAAAACTGCTCCTGAAAAAGGTTTAGTCTGATTTGATGTCAGAGTCAGCAAAAAATTGGTTATGTGTGTTTTTAAACAACAGATGTAAACATTTGGTTTCAACTGTTTATCAAAATGTTCAGCTCAAATAGGAACAGTATGCTATGATATTTAGCTTTTATCATTTTTATACTGTTCAAAATATTCTACTTTATTTAATGTATAATTTCTCATAAAATACATTAGAATCTTTGGAATTTGCTTACTTGCCCTATTTTTATTCTTATAACACTTTCAGCTTTTAGCTATCATTCTTCTACTTCTAGGATTTAGGTATTGTTTTGCTATTTTTAGCTTTTGGATGTCACTCTGCTCATTTTAGCATGTTTTGCTCATTTTGGCCACTGTTTTTTCTGTTTTTAGCTTTAGCATCTGTTTTGTTTCTACTTTTTGGTAATTTTGACCTTTTGTTTATTATTTTTAGTATGTTTTGCAAATGATAGGATCTGTTTGCAAATTTTAGGTTTAGCATCTGTTTTACTATTTTTGTTTTAATTTGTTTTCTGCTTGTTTCCGCCTCCTTGTCTTCATTTTAGCCTTTTCTTTGTTTTAACCTCAACAACTCAGTTTTAGCAAAGTCATCCAGTGCTTAACTTACTGCATTTTTTTAGGAAAGGCAATTTTCTTTTGTTTATCTAGTGTTTTTTTTTTTTTTAAGAATCAGGCCTATGTTACATAGACATTACATACTTCTTAATCATTAATAATTAAGAAATAATATTAACTAATAATTAATAATCATAAAAAAGTTATGAAAAGCTCTTACAGAGGGACTAAAGCACAAAGTAAATCTGCACCTACAAATATATTCTATTCTATATTTTAGGTTAATATTTGCTTACCTGCCGTTTCTTGTTTTTAGAGCCAGTTAACTGTGGCAGCCATTTGATCGAACTGACTTTCTGTGAGTTTTAATAAAATTATTGCAGTGGTTTATCAGATGTCAGATATTTTGNCCCCCCCCCCCTACACACACACACACACACACACACACACACAGACACACACATACACACACACTCAACAGAACAGGAAAGAAGAAAAGAGTTTAAAATGAAACTAGTCAAATCTGCATTTTCTTTTGAGTGTTTGATGACTTTGCTAAAGAACGTGGAACTGAATTATTACAATTAAAATGTTCAGAACAAAAACAAATTGCAAAACAAAAAGTAAAAGCAAAAACCAGCAGAACAGTATCTATAAGCTAAACCAGGTAAAACAATAACTAAATTTTAAGAAGTCCACAAGCACATTGAGGTAGATTTCTAAGAGCACAGCATTTTTCAAGGATTTGAATAGATTTCAGTGCATTTCTGTGCAAAAAATGTAAATGAAGTTGAATACAGATGTAATGGTGTGACTGCTGAGTCAGCAGACACGCTTTTGTTTGTCTGTTTATAGTTTACTTGCTTGCATTTTTTGGACTGTAACTACTTCAGCATACTTTCAGCTATTTTAAATATTCATGTATCAAAACATTTAGCTCATTCAGGTCACTTTGTCTAAGACTTTCATGTTTTGCATTTTTGAATTCCATTATTTAATGTTTTACGATTTTTTCATATGTGTGCTTTGAAATCTACTTAAGCATACTTAAGGTTTTTAATTTGTATTTTGCAAATTTTTGCTGTTTTGCTAATTTTAGTTTAAGGCTACTTGCTATTTTTAGCTACTATTTTGTTGGTTTAACATTTTAGTTACCATTTTCCTAACTGTAGCTTGTGGCTTATATATTGCTAGTTTTGGTCTTTCGCTATTGCTAAATTTAGCTTTTGTTCTGATTGTTTTACCTTTAACAATTCAGTTTCAGTTTCTTCAACGAATTTCAGCAAAGTCATTCAACACTCATTGTTCACAATACATTTTCACAAAAAATGGAAGATTTTCTAGGTCAAAATATATGAAATTTGCAAAAACCCAAATTTCTTGGATGAAATTTCCTGAACGAGCTCACTGTCCAAAAGGTCCAAAAACTGTATGAAGGAATTTATAAATTGGAAAACATGGTGTGAAAGCTGACTCAAGTTTCACACACTAACTGCTAATCATTTCTGCATTGTATGATGTGCTAAGATGAACAGTCAGAATTACTTCTGTAGATAATAATAGTAGCACTGGATGAATGTGGTCTGGCCTTCAGGGTGGATATATCGTTCCAGGTGTGCACTGACAGTCTGTACTCAGACTCTGGGTTCAGCTGCATGATGATGACGGAGGTAGCTGTCAGCCCTTCTGAGTCTGGTTGGAAAACAACCCTGTCTCCACATGCCTCCCACTGATTGACAGCCTCTGCCTTCCTCTCACACATGACCCAGTACTTCAGCTCCTTCCTGCCCCCCCAGTCATGAGGAGGATCCCACACCAAGCTCAGCGTTGAATCATTGTGTTGAACAGCTGTAAGATTCACCGGGGCAGACGGTGGTTCTGTGAGAAGCAAAATGTCAAATTAAAACTCAAATCCATTCAACAAAATAAATAATCAAAAAAAAATTCAGATTTATGTCCTTTTACAGTCATACTGTTTCTGTTAGAGCCAGACAGAAGCTTCAGCTTTACATGCTGACGCCTAACTTTTTCATCTAAAAAAACCTACATGAAATAAAGTTTTTGTCATAAAATAATTACAAAATGTTTAAAGAAAAACTGTGTATGAAAAGGTTCAATTTGTTTAATAAACTGTAAGGATGTGTCTCTGACCAGTGGGATGGTTAGGTCAGTGTCCTACTGGGTTGTGACTGTTCTAACTAGTTGGAGACTCAAAATTGTGAGAAAATATGGGAATTTTTTATTGCAGTCTCAGAATTTTTGAGTATTTGCTATGCAGCCATGTTTTGAGTGGTCAGCTTTTGAAAAGTTTTTAGACCTTGCAATTTGGAATTGTAGCTTCAGATATTTTCTCCAAAAAGAAAACGTAGATCTCAAAACAGAAGAAATTTAAAAGCAGTTCTATTCAAATCAAGCATTAATTTCCTGAAATAATTAATGTTTGCCAAAAAACACAAGCTGGGTAGCTTGTGCTTTCTCTGCAAGCAGCATCTGCTTCAATCCACCTGCACTGAGATCTTATGGCTCCTATATATTTATGATCCGATTGCAGGAGCTGGAGAAAATACAGAAAATGTAGGTTATTAATTAGTGTGGTTCTGGTGCGCATCTAAGGGCATCAGAGATCTGTTATTGGTCATTTGGCTGAGGTCAAATACCACTACTCCTATTATTTTTTCCCTTTACCTAGGAATGTGTAGAGGAAAATGTCAAGCGTTCAGCCTGTGCTGGTGTGACCTGCTCTGGGGGCAGGGAAATTAGGCTACAGTAATTTGGTTTGTTTGTTTGTTTTCTTTAACACTTTAATAATTGCAAACAACATAGCATAGCATTCATTTCATACAGTAGTAAAGAAATTAGCAAGTGGAAATTTACAAAAAATATAGTTCTAGTGCTCATATAACAAACTTCTTGTTTACCCCTGTTTGTTTCTCAAAGCCTAGCTCTTGAAACTTTTCTTTCCTTTAATGTTTGATTATACTGTTTCTTACTTGTGCATCCAAGATCATAGGGGTCAGTTGGTAAGCGATCAAATCCCTGTTGACACTCACACCTCTCTGATCCCTCCTTCAGGGTCCTGGTGTTTGGTGGGCACAGCTGGCATCCTCTGCTCTCATTGGCTGATTTATAATATCCTATCCTACAGGCTGGGGAGACAAAGTGTTCATTGCTTAATGAAAGTTTCAGGAAATATTCATTAAATGTATACCTACAACTGAACAACCTTTGAAGCCAACCCAATTCAAGATGGCTTCCACAGCCAACTAACCTTACAAAGCATTGAAATAACTATTGTCATAGTATGTTTAGTTCTGTTTTGAGCGTCTTAGTTATCCTAAATTCTGTTTATTTCTGGTTCCTGTTCCCCGCTTGCCCCGGCTGCCTCTCTCCCTTACTGCACCTGTTCCCAGTCTGGGCACTCACTCCCTGGTATTTAGTCACCTCTTTCAGCCACTCGGTGCCAGTTCCTTGTGTTAACTCTGTGTTAGTATTCGGGTTAGGGTTGGGGTGTGTCTGTGTTTAACTCCTTGTCATCTTCTCCTGGGTCTCAATCAAATTCTCCAGAGACTGGCTGCCCTTGGGTCCTCTTCCTTCCATGGTTCCATGACAACTATAACTCAACAGATTTTACAGATATTAAACTAAGATTTTGGGGTGGTAGTAGGTGAGAGTAATAATCAACACATACTCCAAGTGCTACTCATAGCACATGACTTTTGATTAAAACTTTAGCATTAAATGTTGGAATCAACCTTGTTTTGTGTTAGTAAAAACTCTTATAAATCACCGAACAGAATTTTAAAGAAACTTTCAGGAAGTAATATCTATATCTGTAAAATGACTGACAGTGATATTTGTGTTGGCAAATGTCAATTAGTTGTGATGGACAAGCTGACTCCATAAAGTAATTGTCCATGCAATGATTGCTTTCTAAGAGTTTCATTACAATCCGTCCATTGATTCCTAAAATACTTTGCTAACTGTGCAGACAAATGAACACACACAGACAAGAGCAAAGATATTACTGCTTTTGTCTGATGCAGTGGGTGGTCATTAGCCATACAAGCTGTTGTTTATTTCTTAAGGTCAGTGGACTGTGGCAGCCATTTTGAATTAAGTTGACTCAAAAAATTAATCAGTTGTAGATGTCAAGCCAATAATTTTTCCCCGTTTTTTTTATTGAAGTGAGAAGTTTTTCCACAAAGCATTGCTACTTTTTTGTTAAAGAAACAATGACATTGTGTTTTTTTAATGTTTTTGGTAACTAAAATAGTATTTACCTCATTGGTTCAGTCCCTGAGAGTACTTGATCATGTTTGTTTCTCTCCTGATCAATAAAACATCAAAGTTATAGAAGGTGACTGAAGACCATCATATGTCATGCGAGAAAACAAAAAATGCAGTTACTTAGTTTTTTTTAATGAAACTCATAAAAAGGTGAAAAAGTTGAACAACGTTTCCCAAATTACAAATTGCTGAGAAGTCCAAATAAAAAGGAAGAGAATAATTGAAAGGAGATGTGAAAGCCATGAGTTGCTTTTTCCCCCCTAAACAGGAAATGACTCGCTGGCTATTATTAGGTTTATCAGGGACATTTGCTGAGTGCTGCACGCATCAGAAAATGACAGAAATTGTGTTTCATTTCTCAATAACATGTTGAGATCATCCTCAAAAGCAAAGCTGTCAATGGCACATCTGTGGAAATTCTGAGCTAAGATCATAGGATATTTTGCTAACAGACAAAGTTGACTCCAAATAGTTAATAGCAAAATTTCAACCGAAGACCTTGCACAATCTGTTAGCCCTTAGAATATGTGCTGGGGACAACTCTCAGCTGTTAGTAGGTTAATATATGTCAAATTGACTGAAAGCCATATTTGTTTTTTTTTTTAAGGTCGGCTTACTGTGGCAAATATTTTGAATTGGATTACCTCCAAAAATTAATCAGTTGTAGGTTTTCATCTAATGATTGATTTCTGTAAGTTTCATTAGAATTTGTGCATGGGTAATGAGATATTTTGTTAATAGGGAGGCATACACAGACAAAAACGTTTTTGCCGATTTTCCTCCTTTTGGCGCCATGTGTTAATTTGAAATAACCTGTGGGAACTGATCAGTTTCTCACAGTAAAAACAGGACAGTTTCAGAAATTTTCTGCATTTTCTTGTGTTTAAGACTCATTCTATACAAATACTAATGAGATTTTTTTTGTTAAATCTATAAACACTTTCTGATTCCAATCCATATAAAGCAAACTTTATTGGATTTGATCATTTTGGTTGATGTGCATTGTGTTAAAGGCAAGAATGTGATCTAAAAGTGATCAACTTTTTTAAGATGAATAAGAACCAAGTAAAGAGAGCAAGAAAAAAAGATTTAACTGATAATGAAAAGACAATAATAATGAAAATTTACATGGATGCAACAAGCTGGAATTAGTATATATGTACATTAGTCATATGTTTTCTTTCAAATAGTGAACAGTGTAGCAAAAAAAGAAGAAAACAATAAATTTAACAGAAAAGCCTCTATAACCAGTTCAGTTTAAGCTGCTAAGTCTCCATAATCTGTAGTTCTTCAATATTATAAAAAGACAGGCATNGGGGGGGGGGGGATACACCATCTTGCAATTTTAGGGTTTTATGTACAAACACAGGACATATTAAAACAATTTGATCTTTACCGGGCTCTAAAATGAGTTAAATCTAAGTTTAAATGTACAAAAACACACAACAGATTCCACCATGTCAATATTTAATAAAAGAATAGTATGGTCATTTTCAAAAATATTCTGTCAAATAGTTATCAGTAATTAATACTTTATCTGCCATGACATCAGGCACACACCACATAGTGTGGAGAAAAGGGCAGAAGTCTTCCCCCAGGCTAGGCTAATTAGCTAGCCAAATCTTGTATATTATTTTTCAGACATACTGCTGTAAAATAATGCTAAATTAGCTCATGTAGTAACACAAACATTGTTTTCAGGATCTGTAGTTCTTAGTTTTTTCTTTTTTCAATCCCTATCCACTTGTTCCTGAGTCTCCTGTTCTTGGCCCACCAAGTCTTCACTTCCTGAGTTTCCAGTCCCCGGGCCCGCCAAGCCTCTGCACCTCCGGCCTCCAGGATCTTTAGGCCTTAAGCCATCTGGGCCTCTATGCCTGCCTATGAGACTGAGAGGGTCTAAGACAACACCTCTCCTACGCCGGTCTGAATGGTTCTTGGGTCATCCGCCTGAACTCTCTTGCCGATCTGGATGTGCCCAGGGCCGTCCACCTGAACTTTTTATGTTAATCTGTCTCCCAGGCCCTGTTGTTTTTTTGTTTTAACTTTGTTTTACCACTCCTGAATTCAAAGATTTTGTTATGATAGGACATCTGGAACTGTCCCTTGGGGGTTTACTGTCAGGATCTGTTTTTTGGTAATTTTTTTGGTAGTCATTTTGTTAGGTTAGTTGTGTTCCTTTGTGGTTTTTCCCTCAGTCAGTTTCTGCTCCTCAGCTCCTGCCCCACCCATTCTCACCTGTTCCCAGTTGTCATTAAGCTCAGGTGTCTCCATGGATTTTGTTGTTTTTGGTACTATGTAAGCCTTTGTTTTCCTCACACCTGTCTGTATCCTTGGGACTTTACCATACTAAAATTTGACAGTTGTTTGGTTGAGAAAATGATGATAAAAAGTGTAGAGGTTTAATCTTAGCTTATGTAGCTGAAATGGCATTTCTCCATGAATAAATTAACAAGTGATGACCCCAGGTTGCAGAATAATTCTGGATTTTATTGGCACCAACAACTCTCTGGATGGTCAAATAGAACATCTCAAAGATCCACCTTGTGCAGCTCTTTGAGACGCTTTTATCTTCAAAATGTGTCACAGAACTTTGTTATCAGTACATTCTCACTATAGACAATAATGAAAGAATAATTATGTTTTTCAGGTTGAGTAAGCAGATTTTCAGTAAATACTTTGATACAAACTCTCCTTAATTCATCTCTAGTACAAACTCTTACTTTACACAGGTCATAAACTTTCCTGCAATTCTCTCTGTTTGAGGGAAACCCTCAAAAAAGGCTGACAAATTTTAGAATTGAATAAATGACATAAATAACAGTAAAGAGTTAAAATAAAAATTGCATATGGCAATTCCGCTGCTACCTGCGGTTATCACTTGTTAATTTCCTCATTAAAATGTCATATCATCTAGCGCCCAACTTGGGGCAGAAGGCAGCTGCACAGGTGTGACAAAGCAATTCTTGAAGGGTGCTTGACCTACAATAAATGGTAAAATGGTAAATGGCTTGCACTTATATAGCCCTTTATCTAGTCCAAGGACCCAAAAGCACTTTACACTACATTCAGTCATTCACACACTGATGGTGGTAAGCTACATTGCAGCCACAGCCATTCTGAGGCAGACTGACAGAAGTGAGGCTGCCATTACACCAGCACCACCGAGCCCTCTGATTACCATGATAGGTAAAGTGTCTCATCAATTTTTTTATATATTCTGTGTTCTGTGACTGATGTAACAGTTGATAAGGTACTATAATAACTATTAACTAGAAAGTTCCTGGAGAAACTTTGACGGGGCCTGCCACAGTGTGCGTCCGTGCTGAACCAAGATGGCTCCAAGAGCTGATCAGTTGCAGACAGGAATCATAAAGGGCTGGTCCTATACACGAGAGGAGTCCACCTCTGAAGTTTGACTTTTGTACTGTAAATGGTTGCAGAGTTAAAGCTGACAGGCTGTTGTGACCTTGACCTTTGACCTTGTGACCTTGAACTACTTGGCATGGATCGCTGACCCATGAGTGTTCTACCTGTGATGTTTGACCTTCCTACGTTACATGATTGTAGAGTTAGAGCACGCACAATTTTGCTCTGAAATTTTTACACCGCTAGCTTTGGCGGCCATCTTGTTATTTTAACTTTGCACTCAGTATGCGATAGG
>NC_051441.1:21839628-21845745 GCF_001649575.2 Kryptolebias marmoratus
ATGTATCATAAAAAATGTGGGCGTAGGAGCAGTTTGTTCGCTAAAAAAATGTGTTGTGCTCAGACAGCTCCACACTCTAGCTCGTTAGTGAGGTTAGAGTGTAACTGACAAAATTTCACGAAAATTCCGAAATTTTTGCGTGTTTTTTAGCGATTACGTCGCCATAGTAACACGAGACGCGAATAAAAATAGTAGCCCTCATGCCGAGACCGAGCCGGTCGTTCTGATATAAAATTTGTGGGGGTTCTTTGCCCGGTTCGGGCTGCATTAAGGGTAACGGAATAAGAATAAATAAAGAGACACCTTATTCGGTGTAGAGTAATAGGTGCCTGCATGCATTGCATGAGACAGTACAATGCCTTGCGAAGCAAGGCATTGTACTGCTCTCCATGCACTGCTTGCAGGCCCCAATAACTATTTGACAGAACACCAATTCAAGACAAAATGCTGACTCAGTATTTACACAAGTACTTGTCAACATGTTACCTTTGGCAAGACAAATAAGAAGGCAAATAACTTGTTTTTCATACCTTTACAGGTGTTACTGATCTCTTCATGCCCACGTTCACAGGTGCACCGACCTTGCAGTGACCCCCACATTCCATCCACATTACACTCTCTTTCAGGGGTAGATACCTCAACAGCCCCTTCCACACAAGATCCCGACACAAGTCCTGCCCCGGCTCCCACAGGTCTAAATGAGGTCAGGTCAGATATGATGTCAGGACATCTTCTATAGAACAGTCTGATGGATGTTAGAATCACACATGTTCCTGTATAAGAGAAGCCAACCTGGAAACCTCTGCTTGTGACTGAGCCCAGGCTAATGGCCAGGCTGCGGTTCAGGTAGTTGCGTATTTGGGTGGGAACTACTGATGCAGGGAATGGTTTAGAGATCTGAAGATCTATGTCGGCCCCATCATTCTGAAATCGATTGATGTTGGTGTTCGTGTCATAAAGGTGAACCTTCAGTGGGCTTAAATGACCAGATGACTCCTCCTCTTGGCCCATTGTGATATCCATCAGTAAATATTGGGTATCTTTACACTCCATCCACGGTGTCAGGACAGTTCTCTGTCTTTTTTTCCCACAAGCTTGAAGCACAGGCACAGAACTCCCAGTTACAGATGGCATTAGGATTTCATCCCACTGCAATGAAAGGAAAGAAGCAATAAGACAAAAGCTATAAACAGGTAAACAAGCTTGGCTGTGGCTGAGGGGAAGTTGTAGTCCTCCATTCAGAAGCTCGATGACAATGCACAGCAACTTTGTATTTAGTTTTTAAAAAATTAGGTAACCACAAAAGAATTTCTAAACTAAGTTAATTGAAAAGGTTTTGAAAATGATATGAGGTCTGTCCCTGTTAATCCATTGTGCTCGATATTAACGCAGCTGAGTTGTGCTCCATGCCTCTTTTGATTCTGCGATGTACGCTTTATTTTTGAAAGCTCATGTCTGTACAGGATGCAGCCTGCTCCACTGATGATTTATGAACAGCCAGAGGAAGCATTAAAACAGACTTGTCTGTGTGGCCATTTTGCAGAACTATTTTATGAAAGAGCCTAAAGTTTAATAAGAGGCTCTGTGAAAATTTGTCAATTAGTGTCAGTGCCTGACACTGGTAATATCAGTTAGTTCTGTAGTAGCTGGTCAGCCAATTAGTTATTAATTATGCTAACTCTATAACCTGACATGATCATAAACAGGGAACATCAATAACTCCCAAAATGCATGTTTGAAAGGTTTTCAAAGAATCAGTAAGTGGATCTAATCTAATTTCAACATACAGCCAGATGAAAATTAATACTAATTTTATTGAAGATAAATATCAATATTTTTATTTATTTGATAATTGTAATTACAGTCTGCTTATCTCAGTAGACCAGCTGTATGCATACATTAGCTGATTATTCAGTCCATGCCAGAGGTTTTGTTTAAGTTATGTTGGGAAACAAAGTCCCAGTAAAATTACCAGCTATTAATGTTTGAACAGAAATATTTTTATTACCGGTCACGTTGAATCATCAGCTGTCCGAATGTTGAAGTGATGGTTCAGTTATTTTGAAAAGGCTGTATGATCAGTTTAAATTATGTTTCTGATAATATTTTGTATAGCGCACACTTTATTTCTTTTTACTATAGTAAGTGTGATTCAGGATTTCAAGCTCATTTCTTATGTTTGCTGAAACTTGAGTTTATTTAAAAAATGAGATCTGTTCAAATTCAATGATTTTAATTTAGATCCATAAGTTACATTTTATAGATCAAATGAATAAAGAAAGATATATTCCTAAATAAATGTTGTGTTGTGATATGTGTTGTGGTTAAATTTAAAAATTAAAACACCAACATTTGATCAGTGTCTAAATGTGACTTTAAACTGGCAGTAAATTTGTCATGTTTGTTTAAAACCTTACAGCAGAAATCCTCCTTGGTGACACTGAAATTTCTAAATTTTCAGCTCATCATAGCAGCTAAACTATTAACGTCACTTCATCTTCCAGCTGGTAATCCACTGACCACCATCTGAACCCCATGACACCTGAACTTCATTTTAACAGAAGTCTGACATATATTCATACCTTCCACTGTTTATGTTCATGCCATCTCTGTCTCTGTGAGCAAGAACTGTCTCTCTGTAGCTACAAGAATGAACTGTAATCCAGAGCAGGAGGTCCGTTAAGTGTTTCTACCAGCTGTTTGTGGTTTGATCAACACGTTTTGTTGTTGAAATAGTTGAGCACTGGATGGTCTGAACTGAAATGAAAATTTAATCTCTTTAAGTGTTTTAAATATCATGCATGGACATGTTTTATTTTATAATTACATTTTAGATTACAAAGTTTTTATTTTATGTATAAGAAAAAAAATCCTCGTCCTTTGTGCACTGTGGGAGAGACATCTTCCTGCTGCAAAAAGCACAAGTAACTTTTACACAAAGTACATTTTTATTTACTTTTAGTTGAATAGATTTTCACATAAGTAATTTTGCTTGTACTTGAGTAAAATTTCAATAGAGTAACTGTAGTTTTACTTGAATACATTATTACCTCTGCCAAGGAGGTTATGTTTTTGGTAGTCCACCTCTGCTCATATCAGTACTATTATCATATAATTTTACTGTACAGTTTTGGAGAAAATTACAGTCAGTGTCTGTACATTTGTCATATTAGGGTGCGGTACTTAGGATCTAACTGATGTGTGGTCAGTCAGTTATTTCCTGCTGTGTAACTGCAGTTTGAGTATAAGTAAGGATTAATAGATGTGTGGTTGGTTAAATACTCACATTGCACGTGAAAGCTGCTTTCTGTGCAGAAGCAGGGGATTGTTGACAGACTGGTTGTATCTCCTGTTTCATAGTTAGTGACAGCCTGCGTGTTTCTTGTTATTCAGGAAATAGGACATTCGTGTACAGTTTTATCTGTGAGACCAGACAGCCTTCAGTCAATTGTCTCAACAGGAACATTTTAGCTCAATCTTTGTAAAATGGACTAAGTTATAACCATTTTTGTGTTTGCTAAGGTTGATTAGCTGTGGCAGCCAATCTTCAAATGAGTCAACTCTAAAGGTTAATCAGTTTTCTAAGTACATTATTATTTTCTTAAAATTTCATTCAAATTTGATGGGTGGTTCATGAAATATTTTCTTAACAGTACAGACAAATGAAGACAGACACACAAAACACAGGCAAAAGCAGTATTTCTTGAACTTTGGTGGTGGAGAATGATCAAAGCATCACAATCACACTTACCTCTCCGGGCGGTTCTGATTTCCATCCCAGCTTGGCCTGTTTGTCAGAACTGAAGATTTCCACTAAACGGAAGAAGGAAATTAGATCCAGTTACACAACAGATGTATTTTTTACTGAAACAGACCTTGCCTGGGTTTTGTTTTTGGGGACTAATGTCTGAAAGTGTTGAATGTATGAGTTAATTTTTACAAATGGTTAAGTTTTTAGGTTAAAAATTAACATTTTTAATCAAAACTGTAACTAAAGGCCTAGTGTTCCTTGAAGTAATGGATATTGCCCTCCTCCTTTCATGACAGAGTTTTAGACTAAGATCATCTTATGTTGAGAACTGACAGAGTTGTAGCCACTTTGATCAATTCTTGTTGAACCCTGACCTCTACACCTTCCCTGTTTCATGGCCCAACAAGCAACACCTGATTCTGCACCTCCAGAGACAGCTGCTGATCCCCTAACACAGTGGTTCCCAAACTGTGGGGCGCCAGTGCCATTGCAGGGTGGGCGGGAGATGGATGAATGAAAAAAAATTTTTTTTGTAATCCATAGGGGGTCCCAGAAGAAAATCTTTGGGAACCACTGCCCGAACACAACCTCCAGAGGCAGCTGAAGCGCCTGCACTGATATGACATGCCTGACAATGATGAAGAACAAACCAGTGATGATGATGATGGAAGGAATCCGCGTCTAAAACAAGTTTTCAACACAAGACGTGGACAAAAGAGAGAAGAGGAGACAGTATCCAACCTGCTCGACATGATCTCAGATCTAGAGACAGAAACAAGGCACAAACTTCAAGGACTAATGTGTCCCCTGTTTTAAATGCACCCTTAGTTGAATTAATGGGAGCAGATCCAGCTATTGTTTTCTGATCATGCTCCAACCAGGACATTGAAGACGCTGCAAAGAAAAAAAAAATCTGACTGATCCTCTCCACTGTGGAACTGTTTTTGCTGTTCAACTGACTGAATTCTGCCATGAATTCCACCTACTGGAGCAGAACTGAGAAGATTTTTAGCAAACCCACAGATTTGGCAAGACTCTACGCAGTTTTGCTAAAACTTGAAGAGCAAAGAAAGTGTGGCCGAGGGAAAAGCTACAATCTGGGTACCAGGTGACAGAGGACATTGGAAGACTGAGTGTTCGTGGACCAACAGGGCCGTGGCAGACTGACTGGATGTGGTGTGTGAGGGTGCACCGACTCAGGCAGTGCACTCAACAAAGGGTGATATAAACCACACACAAACACCAGACAAGTAGATGTGAGTTAAAGACAAAAATGTTCCTACTGCTTGCGATGAAAAACGTTTGCAGAAAGTCATCGATTGAATAAATCTTATTTCCTTTCTGACAATAGAGCTTATTAATTATGGAGTGAATGGTTATCCTGTTTCTTCCGTTTCTTGCAATGAAGACCTGCTTGCTGACTATGGTGAAACTTTCAATACTATTTTGGAGTTTAAAGGAGAAATTTGAACAAAAAAAAAAGGAAGAGGATGTTCCTTTTTCAGCTGTAAAACATCCTGATGACTTGAGCTGTGTTTTAAATATCCCATTATCAGCTGGTTCTGAGTATGAGGAAAAATGGTTCTCACATTCAGGATGAGAACCCCACCCCCCACGCACACACACACACACACACACACACACACACACACTTTAAGTCAGCCCATCAGCTGGTCCCACCAGACTTTTCACAGCTTGTGAAAGGACTCTTGTGCAATAAATAATAAATAATAATAAACATTGCGACTGTTTATGATTTACCTTTTCCGTGGTCATTTATAAAGCTGTTAGTTTTACTAATGATCATCATTCCTAAAAAATGATTTGAATAAAAAAATTACAGGTGAAAACTTTTTATTATTTGTTGCTTGATGGTGATTCGATTAGTAGAGTAAAAGCTTGATGCATAAATAAACTGTTAAATTAAAAAGTCTATTTTTTGTTTTAAAAATCATTGTTCGGCTAATTAAATCAAATTGTATCTTAGTTGTAAACTTGTAAGCTGAATTAACTAAGGTTATGCAGTGGTCAAAATGACCCCTTGTTGTTCACAGATGTGTGAACAGAGTTGATGAGCGTCTGACAAATAAGAGACGCTATTCATTTCACTAATAACACACTTTACTATAAATAAACAGAGAAATATCTATCTACACATCTCTGTGAAAAAAAGGACACCTTAATCATGACTGCAGGTTGCTACATATAAATTTTTTTTTTCATTTTCAAAAGAAAGATTTTTGTTGCAAGCTTTTCCAGATCTGATGGCTGTGAAAGTACCCACTGACATCACTGTGGCGAAACTGAACACGTGCACACCTGACATTCAAGGTGCACTAACAGAGTGTGCAAGGTGCTGACCCCCC
>NC_051441.1:21845918-21847916 GCF_001649575.2 Kryptolebias marmoratus
AAACCGAACCCCTAACCCAAAAACATCATTTCTCCTCGTGGGGACCAAAGCCTGGTCCCCACGAGGAGCAGTTGGTCCTCACAAGGTAGTATATGTTAGGAAAATTGTCCCCACAATGTATCAAATACATGGCCACACACACACACATCTCAAAAAGGAATCAGGTGGTCAATGCTGATTAAAGTAGCAAAACCATTGCTAGGAGAAAAAAGTATCAGATGGCTAGATAAAAGCTAAAAGTAGCAAAAAGCTGAACATTTTGACATATAAATGGTTATAATAGTGCAAAGTATGCTGAAGTAGTTTGACTACTACTACTACTATTACTATTAATAATAAAATACAAAGAAGAAGATAAAGAACAAGAATGGGTTGCATTATCAATGCTTTGGGTTTTTAATTCCTTTTTCCAGAGGCAAAAACTTTAGACAATACAATCTTGTATTTCCAGGGAATTTTCTGAATTTACTTTGGCGATTACCTGATATTGTCTAATTTAAAATTATTATTAATAAACAATTACCACAGTGTGAAAGTTATATATATGACAAATATCATAACTGTAAGACATATGAACACTCACCTTCCTCTGCCTGATATTGTGTGTTGCAGTCACTAAACCATAATAACATCCCCAGCAGGACTAAATTATTCCAGACAGCCAACAGTACTCTGTGACAAACAGCCATGGTTTCAGCTCATAACCTTGTATTGTTGCCTCAATTTGTCAGTCAGCATTTCTAAGACATCTGTTTTTATATCTACTGAGGAATGAGCTGACAGGAATTAGTGTCTTCCTCCTCTGGAGAAAACGCCCACATCATGTTTGTCTGTCAGTCAAAAATGTGTATTTAAGATCTTTTGCATGCATTTCTTATTTAAAAGAAACCCCAAAACAACAGATAATTAAAGTTCTAGCATTCTTTGAAGAAATATACATTGCTCTAATTTTAAGCTAAGATCATCCGGTGTTAAGAATTGACAGTCAAACCTTGTAAGTAAATTATGTCCAATCTCATGCAATATCATGAGATGTATATAAATGTGTTGTGAATTACTCTCCACTACTACAACAAAAAAAATTAGCTCAATATATGTGAAGTTTACTGAGTTAAAGTTATTTTTGTTGGCTAATGTTGATTAACTGATTACCAAATGTTAATCAGTTGTAGATGTACAAAATATCTCATGAACCAGTGTATGAAAAGTTTCAGAAAGTAATCTTTAGATTAACAACACGTGAGCATTTGAGGTCAAGATGGCTGCCACAGCTAATCACTCTTGGTCAAAACAAACAATAGTTATCAAACAAAATGCCATATCTTTGGCACTTTGGCATGAGTTCACTTGCTGTGGCATTCCCTGAAGGAGAGAGTAGCCGAAGGGAGGAAGTAGTGTAATTATTTCAGTTACTTTATAAAGTAATGTAATTCATGATCGTTAACTATTGTGACTGTAGCTGTTACCTATTTTCAGATATTTAAATAAGTCACTGATAACCTAAGTCGTACTCAACACCGACTTCTGTCAAAACCCTTTAGTAAATATTATTGAACATGTAGCCAAAAAGCTCTGTTTTCACAGAAAACGTAATGCAAATAGTATTTATGGATATTTTCTTAAGTAGCTGTAATTTTAATTACATATTTTCTTATATAACTGTAATAAATTACAGTTGCACTTAGTTGGTAATTAAATTACATACATTTGTCACATGTAACTTGTTTTTTGTTTTTTTTTTCTGCTCCTGGTGGAAGGTGGACGTGTTTCTTTTCTCTCTGTCTCTCTGTCTCCTGAACTGCCCCCCCTCTACCCTGCTTTCTTTTTCAAAGCCTCTTTTTACATATCCATCCATCCATCCATTGTCTTCCGCTTATCCGGGGTCGGGTCACGGGGGCAGCAGCCTAAGCAGGGAGACCCAGACTTCCCTCTCCCCAGCCACTTGGGCCAGCTCCTCCGGGGGAATCCCAAGGCGTTCCCAGACCAGCCGAGAAACAT
>NC_051441.1:21850892-21851471 GCF_001649575.2 Kryptolebias marmoratus
AACAGTGGAGGCACGGAACATGGCCCACTCGGACTCAATGTCCCCCGCCTCCCCCGGAACATGTTCGAAGTTCTCCTGGAGGTGGGAGTTAAAGCTCCGTCTAACAGGAGACTCTGCCAGACATTCCCAACAGACCCTCACAATACGTTTGGGCCTGCCAGGTCTGACCGGTATCCTCCCCCACCATCGGAGCCAACTCACCACCAGGTAGTGGTCAGTTGACAGCTCCGCCCCTCTCTTCACCCGAGTGTCCAAAACATGCGCTCGCAGATCAGAAGAAATGACAACAAAGTCGATCATTGAACTGCGACCTACGGTGAACTGATGCCAAGAGCACATATGGACACCCTTATGTTTGAATATGGTTTTCGTTATGGACAATCCATGACGGTACAGAAGTCCAACAACAGAACACTGCTCGGGTTCAGATCGGGGGGGGGGGCTGTTCCTCCCAACCACACCCCTCCAGGTCTCACTGTCATTGCCCACGTGAGCGTTGAAGTCCCCCAGCAGAACAAGGGAGTCCCCAGGAGGGGCACCCTCCAGTAACCCTTCCAAGGACTCAAAAAAGGGTGGGTA
>NC_051441.1:21852250-21853279 GCF_001649575.2 Kryptolebias marmoratus
TCCTGTACACTTAGTTTAGTTCTGTACATTTAGTCATGCTTAGATCTGTTTAGTTTAGCTACTATTTTTGACTGTCTTAGCTCATGCTTAGATATGTCTGGTTTTACTTTGGCTGTATAGTGGGCCTGGGGTACTTTTAGATAGTTTGGTGCTGTTAGTTTTAGTTTTAGCTTAGTTTAGTTCTGTACATTTAGTCATGCTTAGATCTGTTGGTTTAGCTTAGCTTATTTAGACAATTAGTTATCATTGTATCTTGTCATCTTATTTTGTCTGTAATTTTGTTCATTATCATGTTCTGTAACTTTGTCTGTAATTTTGTTCTTGTGTTGTAAAGCACTTTGAGTTGCCTTGTGCTGAAAAGTGCTATATAAATAAATGTATCTAAAAGACATCCTTACAGGAAAAGGGGATTTTAAAAGAATGAAAGCAACTGTATTACCTCCATAATACTCCCCATTCTCAAGATTTCAATGTTTTGTCATGTAAAATTAAGAAAAAAATTACAGTGAAAATCAATCCAGATTGATTATATATAGTTCCAATGTGACATCACACTTACGGACACTCCCCCTTTCATCGCCATTACTATAGACAAGAAGTTCAGCCACGGCATAAGAGACATTGTTTTCAGTCGCAATGGTTGTTTCATGTTGGATTAAAGAACGTTCTAACTGCGCAGACAGTTTGTTAAAGCATAGTTTTCCACGACATTCCAAAAATCAGGAAACATGAAGGACCTGAAGTGGAGGAGTTGAGTGCAGAATATCAACAAGTCTGGCTGAAGAACATTAACCTCAAGGATCAGCCCTCTAAGACGCCCAGAATCTTCTTGGACCACTTTTGATTTTGGTAAAAGTAACATTTAAAATAAAAAGAAAAAGTTCTGTTAAGTTATATTAGAGTATAACTGTATGTGTGCTGGTTACATGATTTAGAACGTGTGCAACAGTGCTCACTGGTGATGCACAAAAAATATCATGCAGATCGGATGAGGTATCAGGGAGATATAACTCTTCGACTATTATAGGG
>NC_051441.1:21853379-21856722 GCF_001649575.2 Kryptolebias marmoratus
AATACTGAATTGTTCACAGATTTTCCATGGGTATGGGTCAATTAATGTTTTTTCCATAAATGTGTAGCTTAGGAATCCATCTTTCATATTTATGCCAGCAAAATGGCCTACCTTGGTCCAAACTCTGGCAGTAGAGTAAGGAAAATTGCCATTTTTTGGAATTTTCCAAATTTGAATAAAGGTAGTCTTCTAAAACATGAATAGTGCCTTTACACTTAACGAGTACATATATATGTTATATGTTATATGTTACACTTCTCCAAGTCCACAAAACACATGTAGACTGGTTGGGAGAACTCCCATGCACCCTCAAGGACCCTGCTGAGGGCTTAGAGCTGGTCCAGTGTTCCACGGCCAGGACGAAAACCACAGCTTAATATAATTTTATTTTTGAATTAAAAAAAAAAATAAAATTTTGAATTAAAAAAAAAACAAAACTGTAGCATAATGCAATCTGATCAATAGTAGAACCTCAAATTAAGAAGGAACATTGCGTGTTCCATCCTGGCTTTTCATTAAAACGTAAAATGTGGAAGTAGTCAAACTGCAAGAACCATACAAGCCAGCCCCCCACCCCCTCACCAAAAAAAAACAAAAACAAGCAAACACCCACCCACCTCCAAAAATGAGAAAAAAACAATAAAACCTTAAACAAACAGGAAAACAATAGCGTGAATGCTGACTCACTAATTCACAGAACTTTTTTCTGATCAGGTAGCAGGTGTTGTGTATTATAAAACATTACATTGAACTACATCTGACACACATGAAAACCCTTGACACCAGACCAGCTTAGTCAACAACACTTCTTTGTCCTCAATAATTATGTTCAATTGTGCAGGGGTTTCTGAAAGGACAAATTAATACTTAACTGAAAGAGATTCATGATCTTTGAAACAGTTAGTGTTTTTGTCTACAAAAGTGAAAAATGTTTCTTAAATAAAATGAAGTCATAACATCCAGTCTCATGGCTCACACTGCAGGAGAGTTCGGCTCTGTGTATGAAGGGGTCTTCACACCAGAGGAAGGAGGTGATATGAAGGTGGCGGTGAAAACTATGAGAGGTGTGTACTAGACCTTCAAGCCTCATCAGAACTTCTGTGTTCTACCTCAGCTTTCTGATCAGTTCTTTCTGTCATTATGTTTCTAGTTGGAATCTACAGCCAGGAGGACTTGCATGAGTTTTTGAAAGAGGCAGAAATTATGAAGAACTTTGATCACAAAAATGTTGTCAAACTACTCGGTAAGTAACTAAATGTCCAACTCACAACTCAGATGATTAAAAGAGGTTTACAACCAGGCCAGGTGCCAATATGCTTCTTAATATTCATGTTGATCTTTAAGAAGACTCTAGCTTCCTTTCAACCAGTCAGCAGATACATACCGTATGACACAAAGATGTATGCTTTTCCTGATAGTTGTAACTGTTTCCTCTACTTCAGCAAGACCAAATGTATTTTTTCAGTGGACTGAATGTTTAAAGGTTGAAACAAAAACCTTATGACAGATAGGTGTTTTTTGCAGGAGTCACTTTACAGAGAGAACAGGATGCTCCTCTGCCTGTTCCTTTGGTCATTCTTCCCTACATGAAACATGGAGACTTGCGTCGCTTTCTCATTGCTACGCGCTATGGTGATATTCCTATGGTAAGATCTAGATAACACAAATGAGTCACAACACAAAATTAGCAAACAAAGACATAAAGATGGCTGCCGCAGCTAATCAATGGTATACAAAAGCCAATAGAAGAATGGCTGTAACTCAGTCATTTTTACAGATATTGAGTTAAAAAGTGATGTGGCTGTAGCTGAAAGTCATTCACAACACATACTCTGAGTGTTGCATGTCCCAATATCAAATGAAATCATGTATAACATTGCTTTCAAGGTTTGACCAGAATGACTACAACTCTGTTTTTTCTCAGTGTAAGATGATTTTAGTTTTAAAGTCTGGCGTGAATGGTAACAGGTGATATGCATTCCTTCAAGAAATGCTAGACCTTTCATTATTTTTGAAAGTGTCCTGAGTTCTCCTGTGATGTGTCATGTATTTACTGAGAGGTTCTTTAGTTTTCCTTTCTGTAAAGTTCTAAAGATTCACCCCACACTGCTCAGCTTGTTTTGGTGGTTTATCCCTGGGTTGAACCAGCTTTTATTAAGAATGCTGTTTGGTTTGAAATGCATAGAGATGCTGTATTTGGGGTAAAAATGTCCTTCTGAGTTTTTAATGTGTTTTTCTGAAATATCATGAAGCTGTTCCTTGTCCAGTTTGTGCCCCACCAGACACTCCTGAGATTCATGATTGACATCGCAGCAGGGATGGACTATTTAGGCTCACAGGGATTTTTGCACAGGGATCTGGCTGCTCGCAACTGCATGTGAGTCTTTCTTTGGAATAAGGGGGATGGAGACTCAAAGTCAAAGGGCCTATGTTTGTGTGTCTGGTAAACATTGTCTGCATCTGAGCAGTAAGCTACTCAAAGTTTCTAGCATACAGACTTAGGAATTTTTAGACAGTGTCTAAAAATTCCTAAGTTTTTAGACACTTTTGTCAGAATTTTTATTCTGTTTTTTATTTCAGAAACTCAGTGATGATGATGCAAATGTGTTTTTCTTTGCACAGGTTGGGTGATGACCTTAGGGTTTGTGTGGCTGACTTTGGCCTGTCCAAGAAAATCTACAGCAGTAATTACTACCGTCAGAAAGTAGCAATACGTGTGCCAATCAAGTGGATGGCCATTGAAAGCCTGTCTGAGTCAGTTTACACGATCAAAAGTGATGTGGTGAGTTTACCATGGAAAGGTTTGGGATTTAAGTACATTTAGTCATATCCAGCAATAAACATGTAATGTCTAACAACTCATAACTTTTTACACTGACACCCGGGAGTGGGTGGAATATCAGGAAATAAAAAAGTTAATGAAGCTAATGTTTTAAATGAGAAAAAAGGAAAGGATTTGACTGCTTCGACAGATGACAATCAGACCCTCCAGGATTTTGCGATGTTGCGATCGCAACTATTAATGCAAAATCAAGCAAACCCCGCGAAATCGCAACTTTTTGCAACTTTGCCCAAAACACTGCAACTTTAACCAAAATAAGCCCAAATAACTCACGAAGAAGAGATGTGACGTCACATCTTTTTGACATCAGAATGCCGGGAGCGTGCAAGAGCAGCGACCGAAGCCAAAATGTGCGCCAATGCTTTACATTTGCCCACAAAGATTTCAGCAAAACACCGCAGTGAAGTTAGTTTGAAGTTGGATGTTGGATATTCACGCTCCACAGAGTTGGCGGCGTCTAGCTCACAGCTGACTTAGCCGTCCCTAAGTGAACCGCCGTGC
>NC_051441.1:21857191-21858638 GCF_001649575.2 Kryptolebias marmoratus
GCAACTTTTCATCGCAACTTTTAGGAAAATGCCCCGTGAAATCAGGCATTTTAGCCCGCAACGATTACAAAAAAGGCCTGCGAAATCCTGGAGGTACTGGACAATGCAGTGTTCTGATAAGAAACCATAGGTTCTGACATGCATGTTTATATTAGCTTGACACCTACAACCTACCTAAACATTACTACTGAACACACCTTCAACCAAACTAATAGTGCTGTAATTCCAGTGGGAGCTTTATTCACAATAACTCACTGTGCCATTCTGCAAAAGTAGTTTAATATTAGTTTGCGTACATCAACAAGTTTGTTTGTAGTGTTGGCCTGGCCTCTGAATTCTGCTGAGGGGTATTCTAGTAAGTTGACCCTGAGATTAGGGAAAGCTCTTAGTAGGTTAATCCTGAGTTGAGGTAAACAAAACTGTCACCATGGTTTTAACACATCTCACAACATTTTGCAATATTGCATCAGACAGCGCAAAGCATCAGCTAAACAAACAAATCTAATCCATCAGACCACCTAAAATGTTCCAGGACTTTAAAGATCTGCTACAAACAGTTTTGTGGCATTTAAACCAGCACACCTTCAGAGGTCTAATCCCTGTATCATTGAGTCACAGCTAGCTTGGCAGCAAACATTTGAAATACGCAATATAAAGAGGGTGGTTCTAATGTTAAACCCAGCAGATAATATTTGTTGCATTTACAGCTTTAATCATCTTCTTGTTTCTGTCTTCAGTGGTCATTTGGAGTAACTATCTGGGAGATTGTGTCCCGAGGAAAAACTCCATATCCTGGTGTTCACAACTACGAATTGCTGGACCTGCTGTTGTCTGGACACAGACTGAAACCACCTGTGAACTGTGATCACAAACTGTGAGTGTCTGCTTTTTCCACCCATCCATCCATCCATCCATCCATCCATCCATCCATCCATCCATCCATCCATCCATCCATCTTCTTCCGCTTATCCGGGGTCGGGTCGCGGGGGTAGCAGCCTAAGCAGGGAGACCCAGACTCCAAAATCTCCTGATAGGTAACTGCATTGACCCTGCCCTTGATAAAACACAGTGGACCAACACCAGCAGCTGACATGGCACCTCAGACCATCACTGACTGTGGGTACTTGACACTGGACTTCTGGCATTCTGGCATTTCCTTCTCCCCAGTCTTTCTCCAGACTCTGGCACCTTGATTTCCGAATGACATGCAAAATTTGCTTTCATCCGAAAAAAGTACTTTGGACCACTGAGCAACAGTCCAGTGCTGCTTCTCTGTAGGCCAGGTCAGGCGCTTCTGCCGCTGTTTCTGGTTCAAAAGTGGCTTGACCTGGGGAATGCGGCACCTGTAGCCCATTTCCTGCACACGCCTGTGCACGGTGGCTCTGGATGTTTCTACTCCAGACTCAGTCCACTGCTTCCGCAGGTCCCCCAAGGTCTGGAATCGGCC
>NC_051441.1:21858738-21874483 GCF_001649575.2 Kryptolebias marmoratus
TCTGGTGTCTACATCTGCAGCACATTGGCTCATCCTGACTCGTTTGAGCTGTTGTAAATGTATCTGGATGGATAAAACTACACAACATGCAATTTGTGTCTCTACATGTTTACAGTTTTTCTCTGCTCTGTATGTCTCCTGTGAAGACACCTACACACGTGTACATGCACACTCAGGTGAGTACTTTAGAAATCCAAAAGGGTCAAAATTCACCACTTTTTCAACCTGTCTGATTTAAAATGTGTTTTAATCAGTCAGGATGCAGTACTTTTAGCACAGGTTGGCCCCTTCCTTCTGAGCGTCAGAAAACTAACACTGATTCTTGGTACTGAATGCCACTTTTTATGGAAGCAAATGTTTGTCAACGCAGCATTCAATGACAGCCATGATGCCATTTAATATGATATGTTCTCAAATTATGCAATGCTCTCCCCATGGTTTTCTCATACATTTAATTTAAACCCCAGTCATGCAGTCAGGAAGGCAGACGTATAAACCACACTAATTCATCCTAGATTAACTGCTACAAAGTGATTTGTTTCTGTAGCAAACATTGTCTCAGTCTGTTCTCCTGTACCAATCCCAGAAGCATTTTGATGCTTTTAAAGCAAACAAAAGACAACTTTTTTTCTGAGACTAATGTCACATAAGCTCTGTAGTGACCCAGTTCTTCCACAGTTCTTCCACAGGGACAAGAACGGGAATCTGGGGCTGATCATCCGGAGCCAGGCACTAATCCTGCAGTGGGCAACATAAGAAGTTTGTTTAGGGCCCAGCTCAGGGTCAACGTTAGGTGTTAACAATGTTCGGACATCAATTTCCAATCAGACAAGCTGTAAAAATGGTGATTTTAGGTCCTGTTGGCTTTCCCACCAGTGGACAATGAGCGTGTGTGTCAGAAATATGTCCCCCCAAACACTTGAAAAGCAAAATATCTGCATTTCATAAACACTGTCAGGGTGGTGAGCGTGACAACACTCCTCCTGTGAGTGCTGCATGTCCAGCCCCAGTTCAGTGGCTACTGGGTGACAGGTTTGACCCAGAAATACGCCCTCTGGCTGTACAAAACTCATCTTGGTAGGTAAACAAGTAGGCAGTGTTGTTCATGAGAACATTCATGAGTGACATTTATATTTTCAGGAATTTTGAACTTAAGAAGGTTCTGTTTTCGGGAGTGTTTTGTTTGTATGAACTTTAACACAATAGTTAACAATGTTTTGTTCAGGAGTGAACAGCTGCTATAACCTGAAAGATTTTCTTTGAACAAACTATCTTTAAAAACATTGTGACACTTGTTGGAGAACAGACAGGTGTGTGATGTGTGAGCAGCATGGTCAGGCTGTTACACACCTGCTTGGTGTTTACCCAGGTTTTAAGCATCAAGAGAGTGAAACCCTGGTTCTGTTTGCACTCATCTGGACAGAGCGGCAGGAAGGAAAGGAAAAGCCCAAGTGGGTGGAACTTTAACGTGTCCTTCCTTTTATTAATTCTCTTTCTGACTGTAATATTTCTGTAAGTATTTGTTGAAATGACAACACAAAAGCTGTCTTCTATATTTGTAAGTGGGAGGGTTGTCAAGTGATGCACTTGATAAAATCAAGAATTTATTATTGCAGCGCGCCCATCTTGTTTCCGTGATTAGTCACCATTTCAGACTTCTTTTGCTTTGTGACATTAAAACAGAAAAATATGTAAATAAGAGCAGCTTTATTGAATATTCACCCGTATTAAATCCCAGTATACGTGAACACAGAATGGGATAGACTATAAACTAAATCAGGAATGCTGGAATTCCTCCATGCAAAAAGGCCAAGTCAATTCCAGTAATTAAGCTGCGTTTGTTCAGGCTTTCTTGATGAAAGATCCAGCTCCTTTACTCTGTGAATGCTTGCTAACTTCTACTTCCCTCGCTTCACAGAGCCTGCTGCAGTTTCCTACAGGACCAGGGGATGGGGAGGAGGAAGGGTCTGCCAGAGTTTTCAGAAGGAGAGGGAGAGTGAGCGATGATGCCTCTGAAGAAGCTGAGAAAAGCTAAATTCTTCATTACATAAATGCAGGTGGCTAAATAAAATAGCAGGTAAAATTTCTATTATTAAATTTTTCATTAAGTGTTGCGCTCTCTCAGATCGAGCAAAGAAACTTGTAGGTTTCTCTATTTGTCTCACCATCACAACACACAGAAAGGAAGCATAAGGTCAAACAGCTTAGCAACTACCAGACCCAATTTTAGCTCAGCACCTGTAAATTAACTGAGTTGTAGCTATTTTTGTGTTTCTTAAGGCTAACCAGTTGTGGTGATCATCTTGAATTGGGTTACCTCCAAAAGGTAATCAGTTGTAAATGTACATCCAGTGAGCAGTTTCATTGAAATCTGTCCAGATATTTTCCTAACGCTACAGACAGATGAACATGCTAATAAAAACTGGCAAAAACACTGTCACTGCTTTGCTTCTGGCAGCAGGTGATAATTAAACTTGATAAGCCTGTATTGCAAACTAGGGTTACTCAAACAAATAAATAATTAAAAGTTAAACATTATTGCACTGAACCTGAAATGCTTCCATATTACATGTATGTGACTCTAACTGAAATGTAAAGCAGAGTGACATACCGCTGAACTCCTTCTTAAGGAAAATCTTGAAATCATCACGACCTCGCAGGTCCGTCAGGAGCTCAAACAAGCTGAAGGACCAACGTTCCACTCGCATCTTAGTGGGAACTTCAACTCTGAGAACAGAGGCAGCAACACTTAAAATACATTTACATTTACATTGCTGTTGCTGTTTTCATCTGAACATAATTTATGATATTTTCTTTTTATTGTTTAAATGTTGCAAGCATAGGTCTCAATCATCTCTTCAATAAATCTTTCTGTAGTTATTTGTTCTGTCTTTTGATTTCAACACCTTCAAGTGGTATCTCACTGAGCTACATCTGTTGGAGATCGTGATAAGATATGCATATTTTCCACTGCGCTCTCACTTTATTCTCAGTGTTTCCAATCAGCGAGCTGTGTGGCTGTGTCGAATGGCTGGTTTTTGAAAATCATACCTTATTTTTGTATGCACAGCTAGAAAGACTATTCTAGGCTATGCATGCTATTTTTTCCCCCCTCTCTCTTTCCCTTTCTATTTTTTATATATATAAACTACCATCTCGCCCTACTTGTTCGACATGGGCGGTTTCCACCTTCATTTCAAGCTCGGGTCCTTTACCTGGGAGCTTGAAGGTTCTGTTCAGTATCGTAGCTGTTCCTAGGACCACACTCTTCTGGACAGAGATCTCTGAGGTTGTTCCTGGGATCTGTTGGAGCCTCTCTTCCAGTTTGGGGGTCACAGCACTGAGTTCTCTGCTGACCACTGAAACCACTGAGCCCTTGACTCTCCACGACTTCTCTATTTCCTCTTTCAGCCCTTGGCATTTCTTGAGCTTCTCGTGCTCCTTCTTCCTGATGTTACAGTCGCTTGGGACTGCTACATCTATCACCACTGCTTTCTTCTGTCAATGTCCAGCTGGTTAGCCATCACCTGTTTGTCAGTCTGGATCTGGTAGTCCCACAATATCTTAGCCCTGCCATTCTCCACCACCTTAGGAGGAGTCTCACACTTCGACTGTGGGACCTCCAGTCCATACTCGCTACAGATGTTCCTGTACACTACTCCAGCCACTTGGTTATGGTGTTCCATGTACACTTTGCCTGCCTGCATCTTACATCCTGCTATTATGTGCTGGACTGTCTTAGTGGCTCCTACCTCCTCCTTTGGCCCTAATAACCTGGCCAAAGGAGGAAATAAAAGCCACTGACATATACATTATATATATATATATATATATGAATAAATATCAATGTTAGTTGGAGTACTGCTCTACTGGCACCATCACAGAGACCAATACAGCAATAGGGATCCTTGAAATGCTTGGCTATAAGATCAAGCCTACAACTAATAATACTATTCCAATGGACTAATGGAAGACAAGGCAAGAACAAAGTCCAAACCATCAACATGTATGCAGTGCTAGTCGTCAGATACCCAAAGAGGAAAAACAAGAGTAACTAACATGGAAAGATAACCCCTTGCACAGTATGTACCACTGAGAGATTAATAGGATCTGTTCTTTTTGGTAATCTCTGTTTATTTTATGATCATGTTTCCTCTCATGTTACTGTAGAGCTGTGTATCCTTGTGTTTAGTTTATTCACTGTGCTTAGTATTGTTAGTTCTTGTGTAGTTTTTCTCCTTGTATCATCATTCACCTGCTCTCAGTTATTTGTTGCTCACTGATTTTTTACTTGTCAGCCTGTCGCACTCATATGCACCTGGCCTTAGTTTGTAATCAGTCACCTGTGTCCACTTACTCATCACCCTCAGTCCTCAAACCTCCCTCCCTCCAGTGACACTCTCCAGCTCCTCCTGGAGGATCCCAATATGTTCCCAGGCCAGAGAGGATATACAGTATAATCCTTTCAGTGAGTTCTGGGTCTGCCCCGAGGTCTCTTTCCAGTGGGACATGCCCACTGGGCACCAAAGGGAGGTGTTCAGGAGGCATCCTAATCAAATGCCTGAACCACCTCAACTGACTCCTTTTGATGCAAAGGAGCAGTGTCTCTACTCTGAGCTCTCCCCAGATGACAGAGCTCTTCACCTTATCTCTAAGGCTGAGCACAACCATCCTATGATGGAAGCTCATTTCAGCTGCTTGTAACCCAGGATCTCATTCTCTTCATCATGAACCAAACCTCATGACTATAGCTGAGGGTTGGAACATAGATGGACCAGTAAATCAAGAGTTTTGCCTTTTGACTCAACTCTTTCTTAACCACAAACGATCAAACGTGGAATTACTGCAGACGAGGCACAATCTGTCAATCCATCTCCCGCTCCATCCTACCATCACTCGCGAACAAGACTCCCAGATACTTGAACTCCTCCAGGTGAGGCAGAAACTCATCCCCGACCTGGAGGGAGCATTTCACCAGTTTTCTCTATGTCCTCGGACAGAGAGTAGTTGACTCTCATCCCAGCTGCTTCACACTTGGCTGTGAACCGTCCCAGTGCTGAAGGTCATGGCGTGAAGACGCCAACAGAACCACATCTTCTACAAAAAGAAGAGATGAGACCCTGAGGTTCCCAAACCAGTTACACTCCTCTCCAGGACTGTGTTTCTGGATATCCTGTCCTTGAACACTACAAACAGGATCTGAGACAAGGAACAGTCCTGGTGGAGTCCAACCTGCACCGAGAATAAGCCTGACTTTGTGCCAAGAATACAGACACAGTTCTTGCTTTGATTATACAGGGACCAGATAGCCATTAAAAACAACCCAGGTACCCCATACTTCAGCAGCAACCCCCACAGAATGCCTCAGGGAACATGATCATAAGCCTTCTCCAGATCTACAAAACACATTAGCAGCCCCACAAGGGTAAATATCTGGTCTACTGTTCCACGTTCAGAACAAAAGCCACACTGCTCCTGGATCAGAGGTTTGGCAATCGGTCGAAGCCTCCCCTCCAACAACCTAGAGTAAACTTTGCCTAGAAGGCTGAGAAGTATGATCCCCAATAGTTGGAACACACTCTCCAGTACTCCTTTTTAATAATGGGAACCACCACCCCGGTCTGCCACTCCACAGACGTTGTCTCAGTCCTCCATGCAACCCTGAGAAGATGTGTCAACCATGACAGCCCCACAACGTCCAGAGCCTTCAGCAACTCTGGGTTGAATCTCGTCCACCCCTGGCGCCCTGCCACCCTGGAGCTTTTTAACAAACCTTGATGACTTCTGCCATAGTAATGAACTTATCTTCCCTTAAGTGCCCAGACTCTGCCTCCTCAAAGGTGGACATGATGGCCAGATTAAGGAGATCTTTGAAGTGCTCCTTCCACTGTTCGACAATATCCCCAGTCCAGATTGACAGGTACCAGTGACCTTCAGACCACAGCTCCTGGAAGCTGCATCTGCAATAGAGGCCTTGAATATGGCCCATTCCATGTCCCCAACCTGGAAGTGAAGTGATAACCTGGGAAAGCTCTGAACCTGATACCAGCAATGGACCTCATCTCTTCCTTCCCTCCTCCATGCAATCTCAAGAGTCAAATGAGTCCATACAGCAAAATTCACCTGGTATCCTGTCAAGCAGAACAATAAACTCCCTACATAAATCTTTTTGGTGGTTGACCGTGGTCAAAGATGTTAATGAGTATGTTTCAGTCTGTTTTATTTTTCCACAAAGTAAAAACAGTAACAGACTCCCATTTGGTCTACTTCAACCTTTGCCCACTTACAGCCATCCTTGGTCACACATCTCTTTGGACATTGTTACAGGCCTAACTCCTTAAGATAAGTTTTTAGTTCACTTGTTATGTAAGTGACAAATTCCAAGTTATTTTGCAATGATTTGTTCAATCGCCAGCATTTAGTTGTTGGTCTTTGGCCTATGTTTCATATGTTTCATGATAGTGCAAGTGGCTCATAGTCAGAGATAGCTATTGGGAATAGCTTTTGTCTTCTATCCTATGTAAGTCAGGTGTGAATAAAAGATGTAATATTTGTTTCTGGGAAATTTGCTTGTCCAAATGTGTTTCAGTGTTCTGCTCATTTTGGATGTAGGGGTTTTTAAGGAGCTTTGTCTAGCCATACGTGCATTCATAGAACAGTTGAAATCACCACCCAGTAGTGATACCAGAGCCATTGAATAGAAATATTGAGAGAATTACGGTATATGTTTATCAATTTCATTTATAAACCCATTTACCATGATAAATCTCCCTTCTGAGTGTTTAGGAAGTTAGCTGCTATAAAAGAAGCCTGACTATGTACTAGTACACATGTTTTCTCCTTACAGATTGATATGAGGAGTAAAATACTTTGTCTGCCAAAGAGTTCTTTAGTTTGTCAAGTTCAGAATGTGATGTGTGCGTTTCTTGAAGGAAGGCTATATGGCATTAGTGATTTTTCAGCTCATTGAGGACCTTTTTTCCTCTTTATAGGACTGTGAAGGCATTTGACATTATATCGTAGAATTTTACATCATCCCATGTCTACTAATTCAATTTTCTATGTACAGTGGGAATAAATTATACATACAAAAAAAGCAAAGAGGAAAAAAAAACTTCAAAGGTTTAGAACTTGAAAGAGAGGTAATAAAAAACATAGGTATGTGGCTGTATAATGGCAAAAATGAAAAGAATATTAATTTCCTTTTGCTTTAATTTTTGGAACAAAATCTATGTGGAACAATGAAACACAGTAGAACAATTACAAAATATTATATACTTTTAATATAAATATCAAATACTTTAGCTGTTGTGATAGAGGTCTAGTGTAGACCATAGGAACTTATAACCAGATAGAATAAAATAATTGAGGGAATGAGGTAACAACACAAGAGAAACTTTTCAGTAATGTATATCTTTTGATGCTTATTATACTATCATGCCAAAACACACATAAGGATACATTCAGTCAGCCCTGTGTTTCAGAAACTGGAAGGATTGCTTTCCTCATGTAATCTAGGGCTTTCTCTGCATCTAGGAACTCTTTTTGTTCATTACTGTATACTGTAACGTTTCAGTGGGTGGCCAGTTCCATACTGGACACCCAGTCTTCCTCTGAGAATTTTCCTGACATCTGTGATTGCAGCTCTTGCCTTTGTGACACCAGCTGTGCAGTCCGGATAAATGACAGTGAGGTTCCTGCCAGGGTCTCTGGCTCGCCTCAGGATATCTGCTGCCTCTCCCTTGATGATCTGAAATTTATCCCTGGGTCTTGTCTGTGTCAGACTAGTGTTCATGCTCCACAGTGACATCTTTCTCCAACTAGAAACCTTCCTTCATTATCTTAGAAACAGCTGTTGTGGAGCTTGATACTTGTTGCTCAGGTACACTTGCAGTTGGTACAGTCCCTCCTTGTATATCCTTGCATTTTTCGATTAATACGTCCACTTGTTTGTAAAGCTCAGTTATAGAGGACTACGCACTGTCAGTGCACTGTTTTCAGTTCTTGTATTTCCTTCTTCTGTGAATAAAGTCATCCACCGTGGCCAAATTAGTTCCTCTTGTATCACCAAGGAAATGTATTTTCTTAAAAAAGAAAGAACGCAGGCGCTTACTGCTGCAATGTCCATCCTTGTTTCCTCTGAAGGCAGAGCTTGTTTGACCCGGGTCACTTGAGAGTGACCGTTGACTGAAATCGTATGAGTTTTTGAAAATTCAACACCATGAAACTAGGAGGTCAAATTCTGCATCTTCAGCATTAGACTGGATTTTAGAGTGTTGTTTTTGAATGAAACTAGAAAAAGATCTGCAATGTGTGTGTGTGTGTTTGTTCTCTAGTGCCCTCCCCAGTTTGGGTTTCAAAATAACTACATCTGTTGTAGAAATGTTTCAGAGTGAATATGATCACTTTTATTAAAAATACATTTAAAATGACTGAAGACTGATTTAAAAGAAATTGTGTTTTTACCTCCTCATGTTAAGAGTCCAGTATGCATCATGGTCTGTTAGCCAGGGATTACTGGGTAGACATGGAGCCAAGAAAGGGTCATGGTTTTTGTAGGTTGTGATGTATTTGACCAACCTGCAGAGAGAGAAGCATTCTTAGGTCTTTTTGCACCAAAAACAAGAAGTCTTGTATCAAATGACTCTGCAGTAGTTGTGGGAATCTGTCAGCTCTGGCTCCTATCTGTATTCATGCAACAATGGCTGCTAAATTATTGTACAAGCATCTTTTGGCTTTTTATCTACTTCAGGATACTAAGCTTAATAGTTTAATGTCCATCTTTGTGAGTGTTACGATGTTAAGCTATCTGAACATCTGAATCTCTGTGAGGTCAGAATGACTTTCAGAGGCAGTACATTCTACTTTTTCATGTAAATTATGTAGCAGTTAACCTATATCTCACTTATATATGTACACAGAAATCAGAATCAAAGAAGCCATTTGAATTAAAGATGAAACATCTTCAAAAAACAAGAGAAAGAAGTCCAGTTGTCCTCCATTTAGGGTTAGGGTTAGGGTTACTGAGGACATGAATCAGGACAAAGTAGAGTCATGCACTACATCTGTTGTATCTGGAATAATGTGCATGTAACCCTTCCCAGTGAAAAAGTAAAGCATTAAATGGTTATTATTGCCTGCCACCAAAACTGAATGACTACGTTTTTGCTTAAGTACTACGGTTGTATACCTATAACTGGCTGCCACAGGAAACACAAAAATGGCTATAACTCTATCAGTTTTACAGATATTAAGCTAAAGTTTGGTATGTTAGCAACTGGAGTCTTCCTTAATATATTCTGAGCATGATATATCTCCAATATTGCATGAGATCTTGCCTAATGTAATTTATGGGTTTGACCAAAATGACTTCAACTCCATCATTTCTCAACATACTATTGTCTTAGAATAAAACTCTGTCATAAAGGGTGGTGAGAGATATGCATTCCTTCAAGGAATACCAGGCCTTTATATATTAAGGGTTGCTATGGGAACCTTCAGATACAGGTCAATAACAGATCAACAAAATCCAGGAGACTATGAAAACAAAACTATCCAACAGCAACATCCAAAACATTATGTAGCTCTATTGTTTGCAGTTACAAGATGCTAAGTAATCTTTATCAGAAAAGCATAAGACATCCTTTTTTGCTGCATCACGTTTTCCTTGAGAAGGTTCCAGAAAAACTTACGCTCCGAGAGACACACTAGACTTGACCCTTGGCCTCATGATGGCTTGTTGGTAGAATATGTTCTAGAGTAAAACAGGAAAACAAAAGTTATTTGCATTACAAAATGCGGAAAACACTAAGAGGATTTTAAACTATGCACAATCATTTGTTTCTAATAGATGTAAAAATGGAGGAATGTTTTAAAGTTAATCTTTTAAAACATCAAAGTGTTAAGGCAGTTTGATGGAGTTGCCATACAATAATAAATATAATCATTAGTAAAGATTAGAATACTTTAAAATGTCAGTAAAAATTAAATAATACTGTATGGCTTACCACACGTCTGTATTGATCAAAGGTGATTTTCTGTGGGAGAGGAAGAAAAAAAAGTAAAATGTGCCAGTTGCACATATGATTATATAAAGAAGCAGAAGCTGTTCTAAATCTATGATACAGTCATAGTCATGACAAAAAGGTAAAACATAACAAATAGCAAGTCCCACTCCATCAATTAAAATTCCCTTAACTTATATATGTTTTTAAAATTAAACTTTTCAGTTTTTGACTATTTTTTTAAAGCACAACAATAAACTGGCTTGCAAGGTGACATTGTCTTCATTCAGGAAATAAAGTAGGGATCTATAAGCACAAAAAAGAGAAAGTCCATCCTCTTTCAGTTCTAGAGTTCAATGTATAAGGATATATATATAAATATATATATTTTTAGCAGGTTCTAAAAACATTCAAATCTAACTTCAAGTGTGAATAACACAACCAAATCCACCATATTATTTCTTAAAGGGGACCTATTATGCAAAATCCACTTTTTGCATGTTTTTGTACTTCCATTTGGGTATCTACTGCTTCTGGAAACTGTCCCAAGCACAAAAAAGCCCAACCCAACTGTTTTTAACAATAAGTAAATTTTTTGGTGTCTGCAAAATGACCTGTTTCAAAAACCTTGAAATTGTTGCATCACAATCCCTGTTACCTAGCAACCCCAAGCTGAGCCCAGCCCCTCACCTAGCAACCCAACCCAAACTCCACCCACTTTATTACAGGAAGATTCTGCTGGTTTTACTGCTGAAAAATGTCTGCTGGAAAAGGAAAATGTTCTGTTGTCGGCTGCGATATAGAACATGTACTTGTTCTCCTAGTCACAGAGAACAGAGCTGAGGGGCTTCATTTTAGTTTGGATGGCAATGTCCCCGCCATGTTGCCAAAGAAAGTTGTAGTTTGAACAGCCCAGCTGTCCCAGAAACATGCCTCTGTTAAAGTCACGGCAGGTTTGTCTGAACTAACATTAGAAATATGTTAATAAAAGAGAAGAAAAGTTGGAAAAAAATACCTGATCTTTACCAGGCGGCCGTCTGGACACTTTTCGGGTTTAAACCAGCTGATTGCTGGTGTCCGACTCGACGAATGTCGGTTCAGAACCGCTAAGTGCCCATGTTCCAAAGTCAAAATCCTCAGAGTGTGAATTATTAATGATATAAATGTTCATCAGATATGCAGTGTTTAATCCTAAAGTGAGTTTTTATGTTTATTAATATAAAGCGTTAGTGGGATGTCGGATATTGGGCGGTAGGGGCGTGGCCAACAGCAGCTTATTTGCATAATAGTGACGTAGGCCAAAAACTGCTCATTCTGAAATGAGCTCAAAACATACAGAACAGATCAGATGAAATCTCAATATCTGAGAATGATTTTGTGTATTAAATGTAATGAAGATGTCTTGTATAGACCACAGACTTATCCTAACTTGTTCAAGGAAGCATAATAGGCCCCCTTTAAATAAAAACAAAATGGAAAAGCTATTTGGTCCAGTTCCTGATCCAGCAGCTTATGGAACTTTTTTCAGCAGCAGTAATTCTCTGTCAGGGTTTTCTGTATGACTTTATCAGATCATTTTAATGATGTTCTGATACAGAAAACCCTAGAAATGAAAGAGGGTGGACTTTCTTTTTCACACTGAACACACAGAAAACTTAGACAGGAGCTAAACTAACCACAACAGTTCCTCCTTCAAGATCGGGTGTTACTCACTCTTGCAAAAGTTTTAGACACATAAGTTCATATATTTGTTCTGTTTCACAAATTAACTAAAACAAATATTTTTCTAATTTTATTCATGATTGAGTACTAATGCAAATACTGCCAAAAACAAACAAAGAACTGTCAAATATGCAGGATGCTGAAAAAATGATTTAAAAGGTAACATTAGAAGAAAAGAGAGTCTTATTTGCTACACCACCACACCATAAAGCCACAGTTGGGTATAAAAGTCCAAGATTCTTGTTTTGTTTTTGTTTCAAACATAATTAAACATACTGCACTGCAAATAATTTAGGGTTAGTTCTCTAAATGTTCCGTTAAATGCAAGACGAATCAGTGTTTATTATTTTTGGCCACTTGTGTAATTTGATTCCTGACCTAGATGTAGTGGAGATCCTGAAATGTTTTTTTTTAAACCCCTTGAGTTTACATGTTTTGTAATGATTGAACTCTGATTAATTGTAACATTTCAAATATGACAGTAAAAGAGTTCATTTCTTTTAAACTAAATTTTGGACCCTTGGACCCCACTGTGTGGATACAAACACTCATTCATCTCATCAGAATAAAGAGGACTGTTTGAAAGAAGAAAAGATAAAAAAAACAAGAAAAAGAAAAAAAATGTGTTAATATTTTCCAGACAAAATATTCTATATAATTATGTAAATAACATCATATGACTTTGTGTGTGTGTGTGNGGGGGCTGTTTACTGACCTGGTACCTCTTCTACACTCGGGTCAATAAGTCGGTCTGGGCCACAATCCAAAGCACTCTGAGTACAGCGCTAGACACACACAAGACATATGTAAACTAAATACACAGGTAGTAGAGCCACAGCACAGTTCATGCTAACAAGGCAACAATTTGTGCCACCGTCTTAGTATGTGCTACATGGTGTTCTGAGTTCCTGCCAGTATGTCAGCAGGCCATACATTTAAAAACAAAACAACTAAACTCAGCCAAGAAGACCAATGTTTGGCTATTAACTGTTATAATTATCAGAACATAAACTTCAAAGAAAGTGGTATTACATTCATCTTTTTTGCCTTTGAAAATACTTGTCTAATACACTATTATTATATCAGGGTTATAATTACTGTAAAGCAGGTTGCTGAGAGTCAACCACCTAACTGAAAATATACTATATCATCAATATTACACGTTTTCTGAAATAATACCTATTAGGTAAGTACAAACCGGCGGATTTCAAAAAAGTTGGGATACTAAACAAATTGTGAATAAAAACTGAATGCAATGATGTGGAAGTGCCAACATCTAATATTTTATTCAGAATAGAACACAAATCACATATTAACAGTTTAAACTGAGAGAATGTATCATTTTAAGGGAAAAATATGTTGTTTCAAAATTTCATGGCGTCAACAAATCCCAAAAAAGTTGGGACAAGGCCATTTTTACCACTGTGTGGCATGCCCCTTCTTCTTACAACACTCAACAGACGTCTGGGGACAGAGGAGACCAGTTTCTCAAGTTTAGAAATAGGAATGCTCTTCCATTCATGTCTAATACAAGCCTCTAACTCTAACAAGCGTCTTGGGCCTTCTTTGTCGCACCTTCCTCTTTATGATGCGCCAAATGTTCTCTATAAGTGAAAGATCTGGACTGCAGGTTGGCCATTTCAGTGCCCGGATTCTTCTCCTACGTAGCCATGATGTTGTGATTGCTGCAGAATGTGGTCTGGCATTGTCTTGTTGAAAAATGCAGGTTCTTCCCTGAAAGAGATGACGTCTAGATGGGAGCACATGTTGTTCTAGAACCTGAACATAAGTCTCTGCATTAATGGTGCCTTTCCAGACATGCAAGCTGCCCATGCCACAAGCACTCATGCAACCCCATACCATCAGTGATGCAGGCTTCTGAATGGAGTGTTGATAACAACATGGGTTATCCTTGTCCTCTCTGGTCCAGATGACATGGCGTCCCACTGTCAAATCGTGACTCATCTGACCACAGAACAGTCTTCCATTTTGCCACACTCCATTTTGAATAACTCCTGGCCCAGTGCAAATGGCTGAGCTTGTGGAGCTTGCTTAGAAATGGCTTCCTCTTTGCACTGTAGCGTTTCAGTTGGCAATGGCGGATGGCATGGTGGATTGTGTTCACTGACAATGCTTTCTGGAAGTATTCCTGAGCCAATTCTGTTATTTCCTTGACAGTGGCATTCCTGTTTGAGGTGCAGTGACGTTTAAGGGCCCGGAGATCACGAGCATCCAGTAGAGTTTTACGGCCTTGACCCTTAAGCACAGCAGTTGTTCCAGATTCTCTGAATCTTTTGATGATGTTATGCACGGTTGATGATGATAACTTAAAAGTCTTTGCTATTTTACGCTGGGTAACACCATTCTGGTATTGCTGCACTATCTTTCTGCGCAACAATGGTGAAATTGGTGATCCTCTTACCATCTTGGCGTCAGAGAGACATTGGAAAAAGGAAATTGAGCATATAAGGAACAGTTGGAAGACTAATTAACACTAATTAGGTCAATTGACAACATGATTGGGTATAAAAAAAGCTTCTCAGAGTGTCAGCCACTTATTGCTACTTGTCCCAACTTTTTTGGGATTTGTAGACACTGTGACATTTGGAATCAACATATTTTTCCCTTAAAATGATAGATTCTCTCAGTACTGTTGATCTGTGATCTATGTTCTATTCTGAATAAAATATTAGATGTTGGCACCTCCACATCATTGCATTCAGTTTTTATTCACAATTTGTTTAGTGTCCCAACTTTTTTGGAATCCAGTTTGTAGTAAGTTCTTTCAGCTGCTGCCTTCTTCAAGGGGCCACAGCACACAAACAATTTGGAAATTGTTTTACACTGGATGTTCTTCCTGCACCTGGGTTCAAACCTGCAACCTCCGGCTGAAAAGACTGCAGCACTGACCACCAAGCCACTGCAGCCCTTAAATACTTATTAGTCTACCAACTTGTTTTAGCTACTTTATGGTTAATCTAACAGACACTGGTAGCAGAATTCTGGTTAGACTAAACAGACATTTAATTTCGAGGCCATGTGAAGTATGGATGCCGAGGGTGCTGCAGCACTCCATGATGAATGCCAGAATACATGCATGTCCAAATAATGTACATAGTTAAAGCACTATTTAAAAAATTAATGTTTACCTTCTAATATTTTCAGTTTAGAAAATGTGGTATATAAACCATAAACTTTATAAATAAACTCTTATTAAATATTTGTGTGCAAAATGCAAAACCTTAAAACATGGTGCTTTCACATACCTTTTTTAAGAATCTGTTTAGGATGGAAGGGACATTTTTTTGATTGGTAACTTTAAATTGATTATTAACATTGATTTGACAAAAAATATTAACTGTCAAAACTGCAGAATGTTCACAAATTGTATTAGTATTTTAGTAGCGAGGAAGTGAGCACTGAACTGGGTGGTTTGTAAGATTGTGTTGAGACAAAAGACAGCATAAGACAAAAAGTGGATGTTTTTGAGACTGAAGCTGTTTTAAGGCAAAAGTCTTTGCCTCGCTCCGAGCAGCCTTTCTCATTAGAAATAATTTCCTTCCCTACAAACTGAGGCTGTTTAAAAAGCTACAACAAAGATAAAATATAGTTATTTCTTTCCACAAAAAACAAAAAAACACTTTTGAAGAACTATTCCTTTAAATTTCTGTGAGCGGTAATGGACAAAAGTCTGTTTAATCATACTTCCAGATGACATCTATCAGAACATTAAAGATCTGTTCCTGTTGACTTGGTGCCACAAACCACAGGGGACTTTCTGAGCTTAGACAAGTTTGTCTTAATGGGTTAAAGATTTAAGAGCACCTTTGTAGTAACTGAGGGTAGAGTTCAGGGGTAGAAATTAGCGCCCGCCACCGGCCAAATGCGGGTAAATATTTGAAGTGGCGGGTGAATTTGATCAACACACACGTCACTGTGGCGGGTTGGCAATGTGAACAGAAAAGGTGTTATTTGTCCTCTTGACATATAGGGGGCAGCAATGTGCTCGAGTTGCTGCT
>NC_051441.1:21876327-21916963 GCF_001649575.2 Kryptolebias marmoratus
AATGGTTTAAAATAAAAAAAATAAAATAAGAAAAGTCTAGTTATTTCCATGCAGTGTCCAGAAAGAGGTGTTGTTCAGCTTGTAGGGCACCACAACTGCTTCCACCCACCTCCATCATCATCATCATCATCATATGAAATAACTTTTTCTCACAACAAAAAATAGTGGCTGGTAAAATATTTGAGTGGCTGGTAAAAAAAAAAAAATAATTTCCACCCCTGGAAGAGTTGCTCAATTAGGGAATTTTTTTTATCAATACAGTAAATTTTTCATTGACTATGGAAACATTGCATTTTTTGGTATGTCATTTACTGAAACTCTTCCAGACAGCATTCCAGGGACCCATATATCTGACCTAAAATGTAAATAACTTGGTTTTAGTGTTTTAGTCAATAAATGCTGAAGTGGGGTGATTTGTGGGGCGGAGTTGCTGTCCTGCGTCCTGCGCTGTGCCTCAGCTGACTCCAACAGATTCCTGAAGAACCAGGATACTGTCAGGTTTTGTACTAGTGGAAATGGAAGAAGCCGCCTTTTCTGGATACAAACAAAGGCAGCTGGTGGTGATATTTGTAGGGTGGGCTAACAGATATATAATAAAACACTGCAGTTTAGATTTTAACAACAGAAGCATCCAATTTGAAATAAAGAAAATCTGCTATAAATTGACATTGTTGTTTTTCAGCACAAAGACAACCTTAAAACAAACCATGACCGAAAACCAAGCTTACAGAGCCTCTGTCAGTTGCATCAAGGGTTTCAACTTTAATTATTTCAGATGATTTTTCCCAGTTAAACAGCTTTACATTACACTGCACCGCACTCCCTGACACAATTACTAATCTCACTGATAAAATCGAACAAGACGTCCAATATTGAAAAGTGCAGTTTTTTTAAAACGAAGCCTACCTTTATTAAAGAGAAACTCACTCCAACGACCTTTCTGGGATGCAAAAAGGTTATTAACGACCTCATTAAGGATTTGTTAATTACACTTGCTGTTAGCCAGTTCTTTCACTGAACCAGGTCACAGAAAAACTTTGATTTTGCTGCTTTTTCTTTTTCTGAATATTTGAATATCCTTTGGTCTATTCGCCCCCAACCTCTTCACTTTCGTTTTTTCCCACCAAAGACATTAAGGAAAACAGGTGAGAAATTAAATAAAATAACAAATAAATTAAATAATCCACCTCATTTGTGTTTATCTTGCTCACCTTCGTACTTTTAGTCTACACCCACATACACTCACGCTTAAGGCACGTTATTGTCCGTCCACCCTCATTGGCTAAAGCCTGAGGCCTTGAGCTGACCCTGGGCTGAACAAAATTAGCCCAAATAAGCAGCAAAACAAAGGGGCGGGACAAGACGGCTGTCAATCATTCTGTACCACAGAAGACATTAAATGAACGGGGCTGTGAAAAGTTAGCCCGTTGGAAAGACTCTGGGGTTTTCTCGAGACTGCCACTAGTTTTGTTATAAATTTCACAAAATGTGATACAATATTTTTAATTTGTGTTTATTAGGTGTTTTACCATTTTTATTTTAAACACCAGGGAGGGTTTGGCCCTACTAGTCAACTTATACCTGAACACAAAGAAATGTCGGAAGGCTTCACAGAAGTAACGGATATACAACAATACTAGTATGAACCTGAACCGACAGCTTGATCTCCAGAATCAAGTGAAAACACTTCAGATTCTGATTCTGATGATTACAAAGACTAAATCAAGACAGCAGGAGAGAGCTAACATTGCTAACTCGATGCTAACTCATTAAAAAAGTAGCATTTATGCACTCTCACACCAGAGTAAACCAATAAATAATAATAATAAATAGCAGTTTCAGAATATGACATTTGTTTAATCACACATGGATTGTCTATATTTTTTATCAATAACAAACTGCTCTGAATCACAAACTGATCTCAGGCTGTCGGCCTGTAGGCAGCTCAGACCTTCATGACAGGAGCGCATTCTCGCTTATGGTAAGCTTGTTTCTTGTCTCTTTTTCTGTGGCAATGTCCGCCTCTCCATTTGCCTTTCATTTAAATTTTAAAAAAGTTGGGACTGCTCCTGGCAAAATGTCTGCTTCTTTGGCGTGAAACCAGCCCACAGCATTAATGAGGGTCGGAGCAGTGCTCGTCTTTAAAGTGGCCCGAATCCAAGTTCTGATAGTAATTCCCACCTCGGTGACAAATCTGAGGAAGGTTTTTATCTTTCAGGAAGCCAAAAAATTAAACTCCAGTGGCATTTTTTGGCCGGTTCGAACAATTAATTGCAGCACACTGAAGCATGTTGCACACGTGCTCACCGACTTGCTGCTGAATGCTTGTAAACCTTGGGGGCACAGTGGACATCACACATCAGGGTGGTCACGGAAAATTCCAAAAACACCCAAGTGTTTTTTTTTTCAACATTCAGTATTATTCTTTTCTTTGGAAAATTTTACAACAAGCCTATTTTATTATTTTCTTTCAACTGATGTTAGCTTCAAAACCCTTTTCAGTTCTCCTTTAATTAACTGATGGGAAGATATGAACCACTCGTTATTGGGTCTTTGCCTTTTTTTAGGAGTAACATAACAGTCTGGTTCAAGGTTTGGGGAAGCATGCCTGTATTAAACAAACATCTCTAAGGGGGTTTTCAACTCAGAACCAGAGCTTGCTTGAAACCAGTTCTTTTTGTTTCCACTGCTGTAAACCCTGGCTCTAGAATAAAAAAAAAAAACAGGCGCTAACTTGACATCAAATCTTTGCTGGGCCAGAGCAAAAATGAAAAATGTTTTTGTCAAGAGCAGGGGTGGGCTCAACGAGACCAACTGCTGTGGATTTTCTGAAATAATAAGGTGGACTCAAGAATTTAAAGCAATATGATATAAAACTCAAGAACTACAAATACCAAACATACTTTAAACTCAGTAAAAATTTTCATCCACACTAACAACCAATCAAAATTCAGTGAGCACCATGTTAAAAAATGCACAGTTAATTTCACTTTTAGGCATAATTTGGATTCAGTAGCACATTTATTTCATGGATTAAGTTATTACATGCCAACCCTTCAACCATGGTTCAAACAAATCATTTCTATTTTAAATCCTTCATATTAAATCGTGGGACCCGCCAGGACAGCCCTCTTAGTCCCCTTCTTTTTGTACTAGCAATTGAGCCCTTGGCTACAGCCATAATATCTAGTGTTTCTATCAATGGTATTACCAGAGGCTGTATGGAGCACAAATTATCCCTCTATGCTGACGACCTCCTGCTGGTTGTCTCCAGGGCAGAGACAACTATTCCTTCTGTTCTGGACCTTCTCACTCAATAAGGGGAAACCTCAGGGTACAAATTAAATCTGCATAAAAGTGAGCTCTTGACATTAAATTTGGAGAACACTACTCTTGCAAATATTAGGGTGCCTTTTAAGATTGCTTCGCATAGCTATGTTCACCTAGGTGTTTGTGTAACTAAGTATTTTTCAGATCTGAAAAAAATAACTCTGATAAATTACTACTTAAACAACAAGATTTGGCTAAATGGTATAAGTTTGTATGCTTGGGAGAGTGAATGTGGTCGAAATGTCTTCCTGGGTATTTATACCTGTTCCAGTGTTTTTCTGTGTTTCTTTCAAATGCTTATTTTAAAAAGCTTGACTCTATTATATTAACACACATTTGGAATTGGAAAAAGACACGCTTGCGAAAAGACCATCTTCAAAGATCCAAACAAGACGATGGAATAGCCTTTCCAAATCATAGATATTATTATTAAGCAACTAACTTGTGGTGTCTGTCATTCTGGGTATATTATTACTCTGATAAAAGAGGCCCTATTTGGGTTGAAATGCAAAAACAGTTTTTTATCATCAGTAATACGAGCATCGGTACCTTTTTCCACAAACCGGACAGTAACTAACTATGTAGTTAATAGCTCCATTAAAATTTATTCACAATTTAGGAAATATGTTGGCCTACAAAATATGAGCCTTTCTAATATAATAGCATCAAATGATTTTTTTTCCTCTGTCGATGCAAGATGCTACTTTTAATATTTGGTTCACAAAAGACCCGAGGTACTTTAAAGATCTTTTTGTGCAAAAGTTTGCCTCTTTTGCACAGCTGTTTTCTTAATTTAACCTCCCCATATCTCATTTATTTAGGTACCTACAAGCCAGGCGTTAGGTTTCAGGTTCCATCCCAGAGTTCCAGGATAATCCAGCTAACAGTAAAACTAACCGACTGATATAATTTAATCCACTTCTTTAGCTTTCTATCTTCAGGAAGATGATACAGGTCAGTAATAGCATTCAAATTATTAATTCACTGTCATTTTTAGTAACTTTTGTGGTTGAAAAAGCTTCACCTAAACAGATGTAATTTTATTATTTTTTAAAGCAGATTATCTGATTCACAGTTCTCTGACTATTTGAGTCATCACATACAGTGAGTAAAATAAGTATTTGAACACCCTGCCACTTTGCAAGTTCTCCAACTTAGTTATCATGGAGGGGTCTGAAATTTTCATCTTAGGTGCATGTCCACTGTGAGAGAAATAATCTAAAAAAAAATCTGGAAATCACAACGTATGATTTTTTAAAATTAATTTATTTGAGTGTTACTGCTGCAAAGAAGTATTTGAACACCTGCCAATCAGCAAAAATTCTGGCTCTCAAAGACCTGTTAGTCCGCCTCTAAAAAGTCCACCTCCACTCCACTTATTATTCTAAATTAGAGGCACCTGTTTGAGGTTGTTAGCTGCATAAAGACACCTGTCCACCCCACACGATCAGTAAGACTCCAACTACTAACATGGCTAAGACCAGAGAGCTGGCCAAAGACTCCAGAGACAAAATTGTAGCCCTACACATAGCTGGAAAGGGCTACAGGGCAATTGAAAAAAGATCAACTGTTGGAGCAATTATTTGAAAATAGAAGAAGCTAAACATGACTGTCAATCTCCCTCGGACTGGGGCTCCATGCAAGATCTCATCTCGTGGCAAATCAGTGATCCTAATGGGGGGAGGGAGGTTGTTCCCCGAAATCTCACAATACATGGCCCTGGTCATCCTCTCCTTAATACAGTGCAGTCATTCTATCCCATGTGCAGAAAAACACCCCAAAGCATGATGCTTCCACCCCCATGCTTCACAGTAGGTGTGGTGTTTTTGGGATGGTCGTCCTCCAAACACATCAAGTGGAATTAAGACCAAAAAGTTCTATTTTGGTCTCATCTGACCACATAACTTTCTCCCATGACTCCTCTGGACGTGTTCTGATTTAAGCAGGGGAACCTTCCGTGCCATGCATGATTTTTGTGTATTACCCACAGTAACCTTGGAAACAGTGGTGCCAGGTCATTGACCAGCTCCTCCCCTGTAGTTCTGGGCTGACTCCTCACCTCAGAGCATTGAAGGTCTACCTGAGGTGGCTGGGTCTTCCAACATGACAATGACCCGAAGCACACAGTCAGGATAACCAAGGAGTGGCTCCGTTAGAAGCATATCAAGGTTCTGGGGTGGCCTAGCCAGTCTCCAGATCTAAACCCATTAGAAAATCTTTGGAGGGAGATCAAAGTCCGTGTTTCTCAGCAACAGCCCAGAAACCTGGCTGATCTAGAGAAGATCTGTGTGGAGGAATGGACCAAAATCCCTGCTGCAGTGAGTGCAAACGTGGTAAAAAACTACAGGAAACGTTTGACCTCTATAATTGCAAACAAAGGCTACTGTACCAAATATTAACATTGATTTTCACAGGTGTTCAAATACTTCTTTGCAGCAGTAACACTCAAATAAATTAATTTTAAAAAATCATACGTTGTGATTTCCAGATTTTTTTTTTAGATTATTTCTCTCACAGTGGACATGCACCTAAGATGAAAATTTCAGACCTCTCCATGATTTCTAAGTGGGAGAACTTGCAAAGTGGCAGGGTGACCAAATACTTATTTTACTCACTGTATTTGGTCCAAATTGGAGAAATGTGTTTTGTGCCCCTTCACCCTGTTCTATTCACACAGAAAGTGGTGCTGCCGCTCATTCAAGAGGTGAGACTAAATGAGACCACATCCCTAATGTGGCATACTGCAACATATTTTTAATAATAATTCAAACTACAAATTTAAATAATAGTACAAACCTAAGTGAGTGGTCCTAATGTTGTGGCTGATTGATGTATGTATATATACTGTATGTACAGTAGCAGAAAAACTGACCGGAGGTCTGTTCACTATCCAGTAAGCTCTCTCTTGGCAGTCAAAGATGACTCGGTCCGGTTTGTTCCTGTCCCTCCCAGCCCTGAAACACACAGGTAAGACAGGAGGGAAGTGAGGATGTCAGCTTGAACTGATCTAACTGTAAATTCTTCCTGTAGCAGAATCAGCCCAGCCAGACAATCTACTAAATGTATGTTCACTGGATGGTTCTCTGCTTCAGTGGATTCAACTGGCTGCCTAAACTGATTCTGCTAGTTACAGCGTCAGTCTAAAGTTTTGACACTATTTTTATTATTTTTTTTTATTATAAGTCTGTCTAGACTCTTCATTGGCAATATATGATTCATATAGTCTTGGAAAAATCTGAATATGTTTGAAAGCAGATTTTTATATAAATATGTGTAGCACAAGAGTGAAGCAGTTTCCAAAAATATTATGACTCCTTTTGTTACTCATTGCTGGAAGGTGAGAGGCATGCAATAAGGTTTTTGCCTGTGTCGGTATGTGTGTTTATTTGTTTATTGTCATTTTAGCAAAATATATGAAGAATCACTTAAAGGATTGTAATGCAACTCTCAAAACGTAACTAATGAATGTACATCTACAACTGATGAACCTTTGGAGTCAACCACAGTCAAGATGAATGCAACAGCCAACTGGCAACACAAAACACCACAATTTTACAAATATTGAGTTAAAATTTTATATGGTGGAAGCTGAGAATGTTTCACAATACATACTTTGTTGTTAGAGTTAACACAAAATATTGCATTTATGATTTGGATTTTTATTATATAATGCCCTGAGATGACTTTGGTTGTGAGTTTAGAAACACATAGCCTTGTTTTGTCACTTACTTGTACTGTTCAGCAGCTTGCATGACAATGAAGTCCCATTTGTGGTTCAGCCAATCATGAAGGTGGTTGTAATGTGCCTGGTGAAAATGCAAATGAAATGACTGCATTACTGCCAGCTGTTATATCAAGAAAAACGCTAACAGCAATATAAAAAAAACAGACAATTACTGCAGAAGTAAATATTTATTGTCCTGAAACATTAGGCTTGATTATGGTAAGTGCTGGAGTAAATGTAATATTTCATGACAACAAACATTTCTGAAATATGCAGGGTCTCTGTTTCTTTATTTATATTTTGCCACTCAACAACAATTGTTTAGGCCAACACAAACTACAGATAAGATATCATTAAAGTTGGGATAATTGAATGAGCAGAAATCCTAGAACTGATTTGCATAACATCTTTCTCTTCTTCTTCTTCTTTTTTGGTCATAACCAATTTGCCTTTTTTACATAATTGTCTCAGTTATGTTTTATAAAGATTATTTTTAAACACAATGTTTTGCAGCTTCTAATTTGTTTTAAAGGCACATACATGATTTTATTTCAAGAGCACACGTACGGAGACCGCTAGGGGCGCGTTATGGAGTAGACGTGCGAACCACGAGGTCCCAACATTTTTGCTAAAATAGTTTATGAATCACCCACAGTGGCTCGAGTTTTTTTTGGACATTCCGACTTGCAACTGACCGTCGACGTTATTTCACGTACTCCTGCCTTGTCTTGAAGAAAAATGCCGTCTAAACCATCTGCTAAAGGGGCGCAAGCTAACAACCCGGAGGCTGCTAGCAAAGCGGCTATAGACCAGGCAATGCTGCTTACATTCCGCGATATTGTTAAAGAAGTAATTCAAGAGGAAAATGGAAACCTACGAGGAGAAATTAAGGAGGAAATCGCCAAAGCCGTTTCACCCATTCGAGCTGCTATTGACGAATTCACAAAGAAAATGGCTGATTATGAAGAAGGCCTGGAAAATTTGAACAACCGCTTGGAAATTGTGGAAACTGGCTACGCGGACCTGAACAACCAATTTAAAAAGTTATTGGCAAAAACAGACGACTTGGAAAATAGGGGAAGACGCTGTAACCTACGCATAGTGGGAGTACCCGAAGGAATGGAGAAGGGGAACCCCACCGGATTCATTGCTGACCTGTTATTCGGCGTACTGGGTGGTCCAGGCGGTCTGGAAAAGGCTCCACTCCTGGACAGAGCTCATCGTGCGGTAGCGGCGGTGCCCTCGAAGGGACAACGTCCGCGTGCATTTATTGTGCGGATCCATTACTACCAGGAGAAGGAGCGGATACAACAACTGGCCAGACAGAAAGGCAAGTTGGAGTTTCGAGGAGAGAAGATTTTCATCTTTCCCGACTACAGCATCGACCTGTCCAGACGCCGGGCTGCCTTCAATGTGGTAAAGAAGCTACTACAGGAAAAAGATGGAGTCCGCTATGGTCTTATTTATCCTGCCCGCTTTCGAATCTCCATCAACGGCGAAACAAAAGTGTTTGATTCTCCTGAGACAGCGAAAAACTTTATTGAGTCCAAGTTTGGTCCCTCTCCTGAGTGATCAGTACAGGAAAGGCTATGAGGATATGAGACGGTACTGTTAATTTGTTCACATTACGGGAAACCTGGGACTTTTATGTTAAAAGAGGGACTCTTTGTTTATAGTCTCCGGTTGTTGTTTTATGTATGCATATAATTATTTAGTTGATGGTTTTCCGAATTGTCTGAAAAACTTTGAGCGATACTCCTGCATCTACAGACTGATGCGCACAGAATGGTTCGTTTGTTTATATTTCTGGGGGCGGCTGAGTAGTTAACGGTATTAGTTAGTGGACTTTCTACCATACAATCCGCACTGTATGGTGTACCGCCCAGACGTCAACGTTAGACGTTAAATAGACCCTATGTTATGTTATTTTAGCTGTTTTGGGGTTCGTTCTAATGTTTAAAAATATAAATGTAAGCATAATGTTTGAGGATGTGACTCTCTCAAATGCGCCTTGGGGTAAATGGGTGATTTATAGTTTAGATTGATTTCCCTTTACTTTTGTTTGGGACTGTGGTTGAGTTTATGGTGAATGGTTCCAATAGAAAGCAGAGAGGCTTTGGGGATGTTGTGTTTGTCAATTGGGGACAACACTGATTGTGAAGGGATGGGTGGGTACATGTTTTGGGTTTTTTTCTTGCTTTGTGTGTGTGTTTCTTGTTTTCTTTATGTCATTTATTATTTACACAGATGCTGACTAACTACAAAAGTACAGTGTACACCAATAACAAGATTAGTCGATGGGATTTGGACCGTTTCCTCTCATCATGTGTGTAGATGTCGACTCCTACTGACTATACTTCTACCTCTGTAAGTAATGGCTGCCATGTTAATTTTGTTAGTTGGAATGTAAAAGGACTGAATCATCCAGTGAAGCGGAATAAGGTACTTTCTCATCTCTGTCACCTTAAGGCACATATAGCATTTCTGCAGGAAACACACCTTAAAGATATAGATCACTCAAGACTTAAAAGAAGTTGGGTTGGGCAAATTTTTCATTCTAGTTTTAGTGGTAAAGCGCGAGGTGCAGCTATTCTGGTCAATAAAAACACTCCATTTATAGTGTCGGATATAATGACTGACTCGAATGGCCGTTACATAATTGTGACTGGGTCACTTTTTAACACTTCTGTTATTTTAGCAAACGTATATGCCCCTAACTTTGATGACTCTAAATTCTTCAATAACTTGATTCACTCCCTTCCTCTAACTGATACTCACCAACTGATACTCGGAGGAGACATGAATACTGTTATGGACTCAGTGTTGGATCGTTCCTCGACCAAAAACTTTCCACTTCCGAAGTCTTCAATAGTTTTACAGTCATTTTTACAGAATTATGGTGCTGTGGATGTGTGGAGATATTTATACCCATATACCCGACAATATTCCTTTTTCTCTGCAGTTCATCAAACATATTCACGTATAGATTACTTTTTTGCAGATAAAAAACTACTTCCTAATATTAAAACTTGTAGATATGATAGTATAGTTATATCTGATCATAGCCCGCTTATTTTGGAACTTAGTTTTCCAGACAAACGTTCTGTGTACTCTTGGCGACTCAATCCTCTTCTTTTGTCAGATAAAGAATTTGTACGATATATTTCTGAACAAATTGACTTTTTCTTAAAAATTAACATTTCACCTGGTATAGCTCTCAGTACAGTTTGGGAAAGCTTAAAAGCATTTTTACGCGGTCACATTATATCCTACTGCTCATACACTAAGAAACAAAAGGTAAAACGTTTATCTGAACTGACAGATCTGATTTCACAACTAGATAAACAGCACTCTACAACTCCGTCTCCAGATTTATATAAACAAAGACTAACTTTGCAAACTGAGTTTAATTTAATTTCCACTGAACAGTCTGAACGTGTGATTCTTAAGTCTAGAGGAATGTGGTATGAGCATGGGGAGAGAGCGTCTAGGATTTTGGCACATCAGCTCCGTAGATCTGAAGTTGCACGATTAATTCCTGAGATTAAAACCCAATCTGGACAGATCACTACGGACCCACAAAAAATAAATGAGAGTTTTAAAATGTTTTACTCTAACCTTTATGAATCAGAATCTTTAAAAAGGCCTGGTTTGTTTGATAAATTTTTTGAAAAGATGGAAATCCCAACTTTAGATTCTACATTTAGGGATCAATTGGAGGAACAGATTACTATAGAAGAAATTAAATTGGCAATTAACTCAATGCAGAATGCAAAATCTCCGGGGCCAGATGGCTACCCAGTTGAATTTTTCAAGACCTTTAAGGATAGTTTGTCTCCATTGTTACGAGATATGTTTATTGAATCATTTAACTGGCGATGTCTTCCCCCAACGCTTCGTCAAGCTACTATTTCTTTGTTATTGAAGCCAAATAAGGATCCACTTGAATGTTCATCATATCGTCCAATTTCACTGCTAAATGTGGATCTAAAAATATTGTCTAAAATCCTGGCTCTCAGACTAGAACGATGTTTACCTCATATTATTTCATTTGATCAAACAGGATTTGTAAAGGGAAGGCATGGCTTTTTTAACTTGCGTAGATTTTTTAACATATTACACACGGAGTCAACTGCAGCCCCTGAAGTCGGCTTGTCACTGGACGCTGAGAAGGCTTTTGACCGGGTGGAGTGGGACTATCTGTTTTACATATTAAATAAATTTGGATTTGGCCCTAAATTCATTTCTTGGGTTCAGGTACTTTACTCCTCGCCTATGGCATGTGTTCGAACAAATTCATTATATTCCTGTTACTTCCCACTCCACCGCGGGACAAGACAGGGGTGTCCTTTGTCCCCTCTCTTATTTGCGTTAGCAATTGAACCATTGGCAATTAAGTTGCGAGCAGAAGATAATGTTAAGGGCATCTGCAGAGCTGGTCAGGAGCACAAGATATCTTTATATGCTGATGACCTCCTGCTGTATCTCTCGGACCCTTTGTGCTCTCTTCCCCATGCTCTTACTATATTTGAACAATTCGGCGCTATTTCGGGTTACAAATTAAATTTGCATAAAAGTGAATTACTTAGTATAAATTCTAAAGCCAGGAAGATCTCATTTATGAACTTTCCTTTCAAAGTCAAATCGGACTACGTGACTTACCTGGGGGTCAAAGTTACTCGCAAATATAAAGATCTCTTTAAAAAGAACTTTGTACCACTTCTTGAAAATACTAAATTAGATCTTCAAAGGTGGAATAATTTGCCACTATCATTAATAGGCCGTGTCAATTCTATAAAAATGAATATATTGCCCAAGTTCCTTTATTTATTCCAATGCATTCCGTGTTACATCCCAAAGAAATACTTTATGACTCTTGATAAACTTGTTTCTGCTTTTATTTGGAATAGTAAGTCCCCCAGGATACGTAAAGATTTTATGCAGAGACCTCGACCCGTGGGTGGATTGGCTTTGCCAAATTTCCAGTCCTATTACTGGGCAGCTAATATACGAAACATGCTATATTGGATTAGTGACTTTCCTACAGAAACCCCTTCTTGGGTTCACATTGAGTCGTTTAACTGTGGCCAGACTTGCCTACCTGCTTTACTAACCTCCGCTCTCCCTTTGGAAATATCTACCTATAAATGCAATCCTGTGTTATATAACTCCTTGAGGATCTGGGTACAGTGTAGGAAAAGATTTGGGCTACATTTTATGTCAAATAAAACTCCTATTTGCTCAAATCATATGTTCCCACCTTCTATGTCTGATTTTGCCTTTAGAATTTGGAAAAGAAATGGATTAAGTAAGGTAAAACACCTTTTCATTGATGGGATATTTGCATCATTTACACAACTCATAGAACAGTTTAATATCCCGCGTACACATTTTTTCCGCTATTTGCAATTGCGGCATTTTGTGAAGAATGGATATCCCTCATTTCCTAAACCACCTGAGGAAACGACTCTGGATAAAATCATAGATATAAAGATTCATAAAAGGGGGGTAATTAAAGAGATCTATACTATACTGCTAGATCTACAATCTCCTTCTCTTTCCATTATTAAATCACATTGGGAGAAAGATCTTGCAGTTACATTAACAGATGAGCTCTGGCAAGCTATTCTTCACAGGGTACACTCCTCTTCTATATGCGCTAGGCACGGGCTCCTTCAGTTCAAAGTCCTGCACCGGTTGCATATCTCTAAAGAAAAGCTAGCTAAGTTTTATCCTGGGACTGACCCCTTGTGTAACCGATGCAAGTCAGACGTTGGTTCCCTTTTTCACACTTTCTGGGCATGTTCAAATCTTAATACCTATTGGACATCTATATTCAATACACTCTCAGAAATATACAATGTTAGATTTGACTCTCCTGCTTTAACTGCAATTTTTGGAGTCATACCTCCAAATATTTTATTTTCCAAGAATAATTCGAATACACTAGCTTTTGCTACGTTGATTGCGAGGCGTTTGATACTTCTGAGGTGGAAACAGGAGGCACCTCCTACACATGAGCAGTGGCTTGCAGAGCTCATGAGGTTTTTACATTTAGAAAAGATGAGATGTACATTGGCAGGTTCAACTGCTAAATTTGTCAAGGCATGGCAGCCATTTTTACAATACATGGAAACATTTAAGATGAGTACCCCATCGTAACTAAATTACTGCTCCTTTTGGTTAGCTGTAAAGTGAACAGATTTTTGTATTTTCATTGTTTTTTTTTTTGTTTGTTTTTTTTTGTTTCATGTAAGGGTTTTATATGTTAGCATGGACAGCACTGTATAAAACTTGAATGTTGTAAGGAACATGCTGTGAAAATTGATAAATAAAGTTTAAAAAAAAAAAAAAAGAGCACACGTACCTGTTCATAGGGCTCAAGCATGCCTTTCTTACGGATGTTCCTTTTTGCCAGGTAGATAGCTAGAATAGAAATAAATAACAAATAAAAAATAAACCATTTTTACTTGTGCTACATTATATAGAAATATACTTCTGCTATTTTACACATAGAGAAGACTGATGTCAGTTTAACAACTATCTATCTCTTCAGCCATCAGTTCATGTAGTGACACTCAGCTCCTTCTGGGGGATCCAGGACAAACAGGAGGTAATAATCTGTACAGTGAGTTCTGGATTTGCCCCGTAGTATCTCCCAGTGGGATATGTTCAACAAACCCAGGAGTCCTAATCAGATGGCAGCCTACGAGGAGAAGGAGCAATGGCTCCACTCCAAGCTGCCTGACACAGAGCAGTCTCTGAGCAGCTGGATGAATGAGTGAGGCAGGTTCTTTGTTACACTCCCCCCACAAAATACAGCTCTTCTCCTTACCTCTAAAGCTTGTTACGTTCTCTGCACAAACCAATTTGTTAATTTTCTCAAGCTGTCAAGAATAAGGACAAAATTTGTTTTGGCCAGGACTTTTCATATTTCACAAGAAACTCAAGTAAAGAACTCCTGAGGAGTCTTCATAAGACTCTCCCTCTGCAGGACTGACTGAGTCCTGCCAGCATCACCACTTTTTTGTCTCTTTGTTGTCGTTTGGCCTTTACAAATTTGTCACAAAGCAGGGTTTCCCCCAGAAAAGAGGCTAAGCCCGGTGGTAGGTGACCGTTCGCCGGCCGACCATGATTTAATAAAAAAAAATGATTAAAGTTGACAGGAAAGTTGAAAATATGGCTATTTATTATATGATATTGTAAGATATTTGTGCCAAATATTTACACAACTACAGTTTTACAAAAAGGAACTTTTGAAATACTTTTTTAAACAAAAATACAAATAAAATAAATACAAATTGTTTGCACCTAATTTAAATCCTAATTTAAGTCAAATTTACAAATAAATGAAATGAACATAAATGAAAAAGTGCAAACAAAGCACCAACACACGTCTCACTTCCAGGCCAATGAATAACAACAGAGAACTCTGACAAACAGACAGATGCTGTACTGTACTGTGCTTTTTGTGGCACAGGCTGCATGTTGGATCACTACATGGAACAACAAAACAAAACATATCTAATGCTGAATTTAATAGCATCATTTTACTGGTAAACAAGGATAATATTTTCACTAAGAACAAAACATGCTTACCATATTCAGTCTTGTAAAGCCACCTGCTGAACTTCAGTTCAACTAACCATTGTTGGTTAAACCAGATAATGTTTATCACTGTGGCTCTGACAACATGCTAACTCCAGGTAGCTGTAGGAGGCTCGGCCTCAGGGCTCATTAGAGTCCTGCAGGACTCCGTGAACAGAGCACGGACCTGAGCGCGCGGTGGAGGTGTTTATACTTGGTGTGAACACAGGCGAACCAGCTCCACTAGAGCACCGAAACCATCCATTATAAACAGAACGCAGTGTGCGCGGTCCATGCGCGAAGTTACAAGAATTGGGAGGTGCACGACCACGCAACGCAACACTGCGCGGGACCTTTGCGCAGGGGTGGGGACAGCGCGATTGCGTCACTGTTGGCGCGTGCACCCTTGCGCAGCGATGAACGCGTCAAGTTGATGCGGGTGGGAAAAAAAAACGTGTATAAAAAACGTATTTTACAATATACAAGCAGAGCTTAGCTTTTTTTTGGGGGGGGGTAGCGAAAGCCTGGCGGCCCGTCAGGCTTATAATACACTGGGGGAAACCCTGCAAAGGTAACATTATTTTCTTTTCGAAAAATGCTCTTGTGTATGCAAAATGTTTCGGCTTCCTCTTTCTGTGAATTAGCCTTTTGTGTGTCTTTATATGCCTTAAAATATGTGTTATATGACTGCTATGGTCAGCTGCTCCTCAAAACTATCTATTGTACACACTTCTGCACCAGCAGAAAAATGGGCATGTAAACATTTCTCCTTTAAATCTATGCACCAACTTCAGATTTTTGACTAATTATACAATAGTTCTTGGACACCACTGAGAAAAAAAGTTCTGTGTAGATGATGTATAAAGAACAAGCTAAAAGAACTTCGAAACCAGGGCTTTGGGGGAAAAAAAATCTGCCCTGGTAGAGGACCAATTTCTTGCTTCTTGTGTTGTATGTAAATGCCTTAAGGCTGAGCCTGGCTGCCCTTCAGAGGAAACCCATTTCAGCCACTTGGACGTGGGATCTTGTTTTTGCAGTCATGATCCATACCTCATGATATACACAGACCAGTAAATCAAAGATTTGCTTTTCGTCTCAGCTTTTTCTTCACTACAACAGGCTGGAGCAACAGCCTCATTATTGCAGACGAGGCCCTGATCCAAAGATCCATCTACACTCCATCCTACCATCACTCGTGAAAAGAGCTGCACCTTGAGATCCTGTCCACAAACACCACAAACAGGATTGGAGACAAGGGACAGCCCTGGCAAAGTCTAAGCTGAACTAGAAACTAGTTCAACTTTGTGCCCAGGATGCAGACACAGTTCTTGCTTTAGTTATACAACGACCAGAAAACCTTTAAAAGCAACAATGGAACCCCATACTCCCACAGAATGCCTTACGGAACATGGTCATAAGCCTTCCCCTGATCTAAGAAACACATGTAAGCTGGCGAACTTCCATATCCCCCCTGAGCAACTCCACAAAGGTAAAGATCTGGTCCACTGTTCCACACTGCTCCTCCTGAATCTGAGCTTTGACGGTCAGTCAAAGCCTTTGTTTCTGAGAAGTGTGATCTCTCAGTAGTTAGAACACACTTTCCATTCCTACTTTTTAATATAGGAGCCCACCAGTGTGGTTTCCTGCAAAGGAATGTTTATTAAATGTATATGGTAATGCACAGATACTGTATATAACCCCCGCCACCAGGTATCTTTTACATAAATTTCACCATAGCTACTTTTTTCTTCTCCCTCAGTCAGTACTTTTTCATTGTCAGCCTGCCATGCCCATCTACACCTGTTCCCTGTCAGCATTTAGCTTCCTGTCTCCAACCTCCACATCAGCTCCAGCCTATACATTATTTTGCATCCCAGAAAGGTTGTCGCTTCTTTTTAAAAAAGGTAGGCCTCATTTAAAAAAACTGCACTTTTCAATATTGCACGTCTTGTTTGATTTTATCAGTGAGATTAGTAATTGTGTCAAGGAGTGCGGTGCAGTGTAACGTAAAGCTGTTTGACTGGGAAAAATCATCTGAAATAATTAAAGTTGAAACCCTTGATGCAGGGGACAACTGACAGAGGCTCTGTAAGCTTGGTTTTTGGTCATGGTTTGTTTTAAGGTTGTCTTTGTGATGAAAAACAACATAATGTCAATTTATAGCAGATTTTCTTTATTTCAAATTGGATGCTTCTGTTGTTGGAATCCAAACTGCAGTGTTTTATTATATATCTGTTAGCCCACCCTACACATATCACCACAAGCCACCCCTGCATATCATATAACAGTATGACATGTTGTACCCACCATAATCAGAGTCCTCTGGAACCCATTTCTGCGTTGGCCAGAAGTACGGAGTCTGAAATAATTAGGTATTAACACAATTAGCAAAATCTGTTTTTATTGCATGAAGACCAAATATCGGTTCTGTTTTATGTAAGTAACACTCTAGCATATTAAAGAAATTGTAAAAAATAAAAAAATAATAATAAACAAAACTGTCAATCCAATCAAAATGGCTGTTTTTTATGGGATTTTTACAGCATAATAAGATGAAAATCTAACCTATTCAGAGTGATTCAGTGGTTACTTCACTTTACATCATCCTTTTTTTCTATAACATAATTTTTAAATGAGTAGAAATATCTGGAGGTCAACCAATATAAACTTTGCTACGGCTGATGCTTTAGAAATCAGGGTATCTGATGTCCATTACACAACAACAAAAATAAATCAATTTTGGTCAATATGTATTTTTCATTTAACGAAATATAACAATAACTGCTTGACTTGAATTATTGTAAATTCAACAACTTCGAAGAGTTTGTACACTTATAGCAGAGTGCAGTATGAATGTGTGGATGGGTAAAGGGCACAGATTGTGTTGTAAAGACTGGCGCTATAGAAGTACACTCAATTTCCGTTCTGGGTTTTTCAGTGTGTCAGTGTTTGTTCCAGTGCTTACCTGTGTCTCCAGACATTCTCAGTCCTCAGCCCCTCTCACTCCCTGCTGTTGTTGGTCTCATTGTCACCACTTACCTCATCAGATCAGCCTCCTTAATCCCTGTTCTCACGGCTCATCTGTCAGTCATTTTGTTTGTTTCTCTGCCAATTCACTCTGTGCCTCATATGTTTTTACTTGCTACCACGTCAGCCATTTTTGTTTAATTTCATTAACTAGCTTCTTGTTCATCAAGTCCTCACATGAGTCTACATCCCTGAGTCCTATTTACTGCCACACCATCTTCCAATAGAAGAGCATTCTTGCTTAAAAACACTAAACTGTAGGCGACAGAAAGCTGTATGTAGTAGCTGCTGTTGAATCTTTATTTTCCAACTTGGTAATAAAGTTTGTACAGACATTTTTAAAATTAGCCAATATCAGCTGATTAATCAGATTATTTCTAAAAATCTTGCATACATTTCTAATTTGGTCTACCTGTCTTGATAAGTTGTGATTCAAAAACCTTGACCTCCAAGAAAAGGTGGGGGTTTAGTTGTACCTGGAAGCGGTAGAGGCTGGAATCATTGCACATCACCAGCTTCTTGTGGTTCTGCAAGGGGTAGATGAACCCATATGCCACTAACATGGTGCCGAAGACCTGAGCTTCTGCAACAGGAAAATGATCATTATAACAGCACAACTAAAAAAAAGATTTAACCCCCCTGAAGCCCTCAAAAGAGAGAGAGGTAGAGAAGCCCTTGTAAATTCGGATCAATTTAACCCAAACCAGGCAAGGATTGTTTGTGCAAAATAATATCAAAAACTGTTAAAATGTAGAAATAAGACTTACAATGTGCATAAAACAGAGGCAGCATTAATTGCAATAAGAGTCAGATTTGTTGTACAGTGTGATTTCCTGTAACAGCATGGTGTGGTGGACAGGATGTTCTGGCTTTTATGGACAGACCTTTGATCAACATTAAGCTTCTTGTATGGCCTTTCCAAAGTCCCAACTTCAACCTGATTGAAAGTTTGTGGACTCTGCTTTAAAGCTGGGTCTGTGCCAAGAAATCAACCAATTCTGCCTTGAAAAGTGGTCAAATATCAATCAGAATTATACCAGAAGATTGTTGATGCACAAAAAAAATCTGGGATTTGGGTTCAACTTGATAAGAAACATTCAGCTAAATATTAGTGGGACTGTTCATATAATTATGAGTATTTTAGCCCAGTATGGATTAGAGAAAATTCACAATGAATTCAAACTTGTTCTTTTTTTTAAACTGAAGTTGTATGTTGTAGAATCATTCAATCCTGGAAAAAATAATAATTCAAATAAATAAATAAAAAACTTTAATTAATCTGACATTCATGCCTATGATGAGTGGACAGGAACATCAGACAGCAGCTGTAATGTTATATACAAATTCTGTTCATATAACCGGTGATTGGGCATACCAGGCATTTGCCATGTGGGCTGGCGCAACTTGAGGCCAAGATAATTTTATTTTATTTTATTTACTGTCCAGTAATAAGCAATCCTTTTCTGATCACATCACATCTCTTAGCCCCTACCCGTCCCTCACTCTCCTCTCCTTTATTCTTAAGCGTTTCAGTACAGGACACAATTTGATGCCAAAAGAGAAAGAGTGACAGAGAAAAACTGTGCAAAAATAAGAGAAAGGTGCAGATTGATTTTTAGTCACATCTATACTGAGCTAAAACTTGCATTATGAAACTTATTGTTATTTTAAAGATAATTCAGGTTGTCAACATTATTGCGGGGGAAAAGATTTGAACTGGATCTAAAGCTCATTCCTCATACACCGTCACCTCGGAACATGATCTGTGAAACTGAGTACATCATACTGATACCTGACCATACTCTACTGGAAACATTAATATGAAACACAATGGGATTGTGACCTGATGTGGTGTCAGTAGTTTTCAGTATTAGTCTACTTGAAATCCATTTAGTTGCCACCATGAAATACAATAAAACAATTAAATATCATTTGTTAAAACTGCTGGAAAGAAATTGTACACTTATCATATATTTGGCAAAGAATTACCACAATTAATAGAGAAACAAGTAAAACCTGCAGGATGGTGGCCCTCCAGGACCAGGGTTGCTCCCCCCTGATCTGGAACAAGCAGCAAATAATGGACCCATGGATAGATGAAACAATATTGATTTCAGACACTGGAACTAAGCTGATAATAAATGTTGAATTTTTAACCAAAACTGACACAAAATACATTTTCATATTTAAATAAATATTCATATTAAATGTAATATTTATAAAGGAGACTGTGTTCGAGGCACAGAGAGGAGATTGTAGAGAAAGCCCTGTTCTGTATAAAGAAATGTCAGCAATTGCTGGAATAAAGTTCTTTGGTTTAAACTGTCATCTCCTATTTTATTATTACAAGCACAGCACCGTGGGATAGAAAACTAACTTTAAAAAAAAATCATATCAGTCAGTCTAAATGGAGCAAACAGAGCAATTTTGGAGCTGTATGGTCATATGGACGAAGAATTTTATAAAAATGAGTACATCAGTTAAAAAGCACATTTCTCATATTTGTGCTAATGCTGAGTCACTATTGTTTTCCTATTTATAAATTCTTCTGTATGTATTTTGCTATCAAACTACTTCTATATCTGTTATTATGACTACAAACTGCTAATTTATTCATTTAAATATCAAAATGTCAGCTCAGTTAGGAACAGTGTGCTATGACTTTTACTATTGTAAGTATATCTTTTGTATTATTTAATCTTATTTACAAAAAAATTCCCCATAGACATACATTATCTCTTTAATTTCTTCCAAAACATTGTCCTCTGAAATCCTAATTAGCGTACTTGTTCTGTTTTTGTCTTTTTATAGTCCTTTTACCTTGTAGCTACTGCCTTTGTAACTTTAGCTATAAGTTTGTTAACTTTAGATTTTAGTTAGTTTTTACTCATTTTAGCCTTTAGCTACAGGTAAGCTAACTTTAGTTCAAAGCTATGTATTTGCTGCAATTAGATTTTAGCTACTGTTTTGCTAATTATTGGTTTTAGCTTCTGTTATGCTGTTTATTAATTTTACTTATAGGTTTGCTAATTTTAGCTTTTAGCTATGGTAAAGTTAATTTAAACTTTGAGCTACAGTGTTGTTAATTTTAGCTTAAAATGATAGTTTTACTGGTTTTAGCTTCTGTTCTGCTTGTTTTATTTAACCATTCAGTTAACAATTTAGGATTCACCAGATTTCAGCTGTTATTCAGCACTCACATTAACACAAAGTGCTATTTAACATTTTAACTACTTAACTAGTTATGTGTTGCTGTTTCTTCCAACAAGGGAATAATGATTTTTAAATCTTGGCAGTCTGATTTTATTTTCAGTATACAATTGTTTAAAGATTTTGACTAGTGTTAGAGTTTAAACTTTCCAAAGTTTACCTTCTGGAGTGCTCTTCATCTTGTTGCTAATCCAAGCTATTATGTCATTTCCTGTATGGAAACCAAAAAAGGTAAATGAATAAAAAAAACAACAACAACAAAAACATTGTATAAAATGTTTAGACACAGGTTAGTAAAGCAAAATCCAGTTAACTGAGGCAGCCATTTTAAATTGGGTTGATTTTAAACGTTTATCAGTTGTGATTATTTCCTGAAAGTATCATTAAAATCTGTCCAGTGGTTCATGAGATTTTTTTGCTAAAAGAGAGACATAAAAACACACATACAGACATCATCAAAAACTTGATTGCCCACATTTCACCTTTTGGTGGCAAGTGATACTGAAAGATCTAAATCTGGACCATGATTGTACATGATAATTGTACATGTACTCAGAGCTCCTGTTTACCGTTTACCTACGTGACGAAGAGCGTTCAGTCATGACTTCACTTTGACTTTCGAAGGAACAGCCCCAGTCTGATCCAATTATGAACTGCTTTATTTAGCTGCTGTTAGCAGCTTACACACCTAAGCAGCTTCTTAGTGTCTCCACAGTCTGTCATTCAGAACAATGCTGCAAAATTACTACAGATTATTGCTCAGGCAGTAAATACAACCAAAAGTCGCCATCTTTGTTACACTTGTCATTTTTATTATCACCTGCTGCTAAAAAGCGAAGGTAGAGTGATGAAATTTCTTTGTCTTTTTGTTAGAAAAATATCTCATGAACTGGACAGATTTTAAATAAACTCTCAGAAAGTAATGATTAGATGTACATCTATGACTGATTAACTTTTGGAGTCAACTCAATTCAAGATGGCTACCAAAGTCAACTGAGCCTAAAAAACCATAAAAGTAATTATAACTGTCAGTTTTACAGATATTGAGTTAAAATATGGTGTGATAGTAGCTGAGAGTTATTCACAACATACTTTAAGGGCTGCTTTTTGTGCACAAACTTTGCTTATAAGTTTACATTAACTGTTGGAGTCAACCCAGTTTGTCTGTTAGCAAAATATCTCACGAACCACAAAATGAATTTTAATAAAACTTTCAGAAAGTAATCAATGGAAGTACATTTACAACTTTTTGAGTCAATCGAACTCAAGATGGTTGTTGCAATTAGCCAACACAAAAATGGATGAAACTCGGCCATTTTTATAAATATTGAGCTAAGGTTTTATATGGTAATAGCTGAGAGTCAGTCACAACACATACTCTGAGTGTGACATCTCACAATATCACATGGGATTGCCATAACATTATTTTTTGGGTTTAACCAAAATAGCTACAATTCTGTCATTTCTCAACAGTAACTGGTCTAAATCTAAAATTCTGTGATGAAATGTGGTGGACGATATGCATTCCTATTCTTAGCAATTCTAGGCCTTTAAATGTTACAAGTACAAAGTAAACCCCAAACTGTTTTGCAATCATCAGAATATCACAGGAACACTCCATCTTTTTCTGTGTGTATTTTTGTTCATTATGTCAAAGTTCATCCGTTTCACAGTTTTTCTAATCATTTGGGGCAGGTGTGGCTCGGTGGTTAGAACCGTCATCCTTTAATGAGAGAGTTGGAGGTTCGATTGCTTGGCAAGACACTGACCCCTCACTGCCTTCGATGTGTGCCCCATTGGTGTATGAATTGAGTTTAAAGCCCTGATTAGACTGGATAGAATGATTTATTCAGATTAGCTTTGAAGAGATTCAGTAGAGTGCTGTATGAATGTGTGTGTGGATGGCTAAATGAGGGGACAGATTGTGCTTTGAGAGGCCTGATTGACTAGGAAGGCACTATGTAAGTACAGTCCATTTGTGACCTCAAAAGTCAAAATATTAAACAAATCAGTGTGTCAATATTGTGTAAAAAACAATGAAACAAACCACTAATTAGGAAAAAAACCCAGACACACTCCTCTCCATGTCTCCGCCTTGAGATCCTGTCCATGAACATCACAAACAGGATCAGCCAGACAAGGGACAGCCCGGCAGAGTCCAACCAGCACTGAGAACGAGCTCGACTTTGTGCCAAGAATGCGGACACAGCTCTTGCTTTAGTTATATACAGACTAGATAGCCCTGAAAAGCAACACAGACACCCCATACTTCCACAGCAACCCCAGCAGCAATCTTCAATGCACACTCCCTTAGCAACTCCACAAGAGTGAAGATCTGGTCCACTAATCTACGACCGGGACAAAAGCCACACTGTTCTTCCTGGAGGTTTGATAATTAATCGGAGCCTTCCTTCCAACACCCTAGAGTAAACTTTCCCGGGGAAGCTGAGAAGTGTGATCCCCCAATAGTTGGAAGACACCACCACCTCGGTTTGCCACTCCACAGGTGTTATCACAGTCCTCCATGCAACATCGAAGAGACATGTCAACCATGACAGCCCCACAGCATCCAGAGCTGTCAGCAACCTAGGGTGAATCTCGTCCACCCCTGGCGCCCTGCCACCAGGAAGCTTTTGGATTATTTTAGTGACCTCTGCCATGGTAATGGACTTGACTTCCCTTAAGTGCGCAGTCTCTGCTTCCTCAAAGGTGGACATGGTGGCCTTATTATGGAGATCTTCGATGTGCTCCTTCCTCCGCTCAACAATATACCCAGTCCAGGTCAGCAGTTCCCCACTCAGACCAAGCATGGCCTGAGACAACGCCCACGTTCCCTTTCTGACTCATTGAACAGTTTACCAGAATCTCCTCGAGGCCAAATGAAAGTCTTCCTCCATATGTCCCATTCGAATTCTCACATGTCCCTAACCTCCTCTGGGACATGTGAGAAACTCTCCCGGAGGTGTGAGTTGAAGATCTCATGGACAGGGGGCTCCACCAGACGTTCCCAGTTCACCCTTACTACTCATTTAAGTTTACCAGCTCTGTTCAGCAGCCTTCCCTGCTACCAGATCAACTCACCACCAGGCAGTGATCAGTTGACAGCTCTGCCCCTCACAATACCCAGATGTCCAAATTGTAGGGCCACAGGTCTGATGACACAATTACTAATTTGATCATCGACCGTTGGCCGTCATTGCCTCGCCGGTCTCTCAGCTTACATGGCACCCACATGGAAATGGCATTCTGTCTCGTCTTTGGGCTTGGCCTGGCTGAGCCCCAGGAACCAAGGGTCAACCACTAGGTGCTTGCCAGTGAGCTCAACCCTAAGGCCTGGCTCCAGGGGTGTGCTCTGGTTTTTCCTTTTCCGGGTAAGGTAGCCTGATGCATATGATGTTTGTCCATCAAATATTTTTGAATTGCTCTTGGTCTGACCCCTTCCCTGAGGCCAATTTGCCCTGGGAGACCCTGCCAGGGGTTGATGCCCCAGACAACATAGCTCCCAGGTTCACAGAGGTACTCAAACCCATCCACCATAGCCATTTTTTTTGTTTACTAAGGTCAGCTGGCTGTGCCAGCCATCTTGAATTGGGTTGACTCCAAAAGTTAATCAGTAGTAGATGAATATGATTACTTTCTACAAGTTTTATTAAAATTTGTTCAGTGGTTCATAGGATATTTTGCTAATAGACAGACAGACACACTGACATTACCAATTTGCCTTTCATGGTGGCTGATAACTATGATGCTGAATTGTACAAATGTAAATGCATTGCTAAGACTTGCTAGTTTGTGTGTTACTCTCACCAGCAACAGCATGTGGGATGGTGGTGACATTGAGTTTCTGCACTGAGCCTTTCACTCCACTTTTTTGGTCCTGCATTTCCACCACAATAGCCTCTAGCTGAAAGCAGACAGACAACAACAGGCTTTCAGTCATGCAGTCCTGATATCTATTAAACTGACATGAAGACCAAAGCATCAACACATTAGTCAAGTAATTACTGAGAAAGATTGATGTAACTCAAGGAAACAATTCAGGGTTTCCCCTAGACAAGAGGCTAAGCCTGATGGAAGGTGGCTGTTCGCCAGCCGATCGCCGGCTAACTGTTATTTAGTAAAAAAAAAAAAAAAGATTAAAGTTGACAGGAAAGTTGAAAATAAAGATATTTGTGCCAAATATTTACACAACTACAGTTTTACGAAAAGGCACTTTGAAATACTTTTTAAAACAAAAAAATACAATTAAAATAAATACTAATTGATTGCACCTAATTTGAATCCTAATTTAAGTCACATTTAAAAAATAAATGAAATGAACATAAATGAAAAAGTGCAAACAAAGCACCAACACACGTCTCACTTCCAGGCCAATGAATAACAACAGAGAACTCTGAGAAACAGACAGATGCTGTACTGTACTGTGCTTTTTGTGGCACAGGCTGCATGTTGGATCACTACATGGAACAACAAAACAAAACATATCTAATGCTGAATTTAATAGTATCATTTTATTGGTACACGAGGATAATATTTTCACTAAGCACAAAACATGCTTACTGTATTCAGTCTTGTAAAGCCATTTCGGCTCAACTAACCATTTTTGGTTAAACCCGCTCGATCAATGTTTATTACTGTGGCTCTGACAACATGCTAACTCCAGGTAGCTGAAGGCAGCGTTTATACTTGGTGCTTACGTCTGTGCAGTATTCTCCAAAAAGTGGAAATATGGTCCGACCCAAATTACAAAAGGTGCACGACATGACACAGCGCGGGACCTTTGCGCAAGGGCGGGGACAGTGCGATTGCATCACTGTTGTCGTGCGTACCCTTGCCCGGTGAGGTAGATAAAGGTAGCGGTTCTGGGAGTGTGGATGGAAAAAACGTGTTTAAAAAATAACATATTTATAATAAACAAGCAGAGCTTAGCCTGGCGGCCTGCCAGGCTTATAATACACTGGGGGAAACCCTGCAGTTGTTGTAGAAAAGTGGTCTTTAATTAAGTGAGCTCCACATAAAGAAATTTATCTTTTAGCAAAGGTCTTTCTTAAAACCCAGAGCCTTTAACAGCTCCTTTCTAAACTCCTCACAACATTCTTCCTTTCTCAACTTCCACCATTTGGTCCTCTTCTCTGCCTTTACTCTTTTCCACTTCTTCACTATTCGATGCTGGGCACATTCCCCCCTACCACAATCCTACAGTCCACTATCGCCCTCAAGTCACCTCTTCTAGGTAATCTACCTGTGTTCTCCTGTCTCCATTCTTATAGGTCACCCTGTTTTCCTCCCTCTTTTGGAAATAGGTGTTTACTACATCCAGTTCCATCCTCTTGGCAAAATCCACCACCATCTGTCCTTCCTGGTTCCTGTCCTTGACACCAAACCTTCCCATCACCTCCGTGTTTCCTTCACCAACATGTCCATTCAGATCTGCTCTGTTCACCACTGTCTTATCTCTGGGAACACATGATGGTTGGTATTAGGCCTGTCACAATAACAAATTTTGCTGGACGATTAATTGTCTCAGAAATTATTGTCATAAACGATAGTATCATTTGGAGGCCATTTTAAACTAATGTAATGAACACAATAGTGCAAGTACATCCTCTCAAAGATTAATAAACTTTACTTTCAAAAGAACACTTAACACTGGAACACAAAATAAACAAAACAACTGAAAACAAAAAGAAAATGGACCCTCAGCCTCCGTTAACAAGGAATGCACAAAAACGAAAATAAAACCTAAATTCCACCAAAACAGTACAGATTATGAAGTGTTAAAAACTAAACTGCCCTTCAAAAATAATAATCATTCATTTTATATAGAGAAGAAGAACAGAACTGCCAGTTTTATAAACAGAAAGTGCAAACTAACAAAAGCACACGGCGACATACCGGCTCTCAAAGGTTCAGCGGTTCGCCTCGGTCATTTGGTTTGAATCTGAAGTGCTCCCACACTGCTGCTGTTACTTCCAGCTTCAAACTAATTCCATTTAGCTCTTTAACTTTAGCTATTTTCCCCCAATATCAAACAGCATTTCTTTAGGTTGCTAACTCCGAGCGGGGGCTAACGCTGCAGCACTAAAAGCCGAGGCGCCTTGGCTGGCTACCTGACGCGATAGGCCACACCCCCTTACACTAAGAGAAAGGAAGAGGTCAGTGAAGAGCAGCGGGGCCTTTTGACATCCAGTGTCTTCAGTAGAAAGACAGAGAGAGACACGAAGAAACGATAACGCTAATAAACAAAACTTATCGACCTCATTTTTTTTATCGTGTGATTAATTGATTTATCGTTTATCGCGACAGGCCTGGTTGGGCAGCACAATGGTTTAGTGGTTAGCCCTGTTGTCTCACAGGAAGAAGATCCAGGGTTCAAGCCCCAGGCTGGACCTTGGGTCTTTCTGTGTGGAGTTTGCATGTTCTCCTCCTTTTTGCATGGGTTTTCTCTGGGCACTACAGTTTCCTCCCTCAGTCTAAAAAGCATGTTAGGCTGCCTTCAGGCCCAAGCCGTCCTTGAAAAAGAGATCTGAGATTTTAATGCGACTTACCTGGTTAAGTAAAGGTTAATAAATAAATGGGATAACCACTGACAACACTGAACATCAGACCTTCCACTTTCTACTTTCAGACATATCACCCTTTGTGACACTCTTTTCATCTCGACTACATTCCTCTGCTAACTCCTCCTTCAGAACCACCTCTACTCCATTTGTCTTCCTATCCTCACCATGGTAAAACAGCTTAAACCCTGGCCCAATGCTGTGAGGCTTGCTGCCCTTCCACTTGGTCTCTTGCACCCATAGTACATCTACCTTCAGCCAGCTCTCTACCTTTACCTGTCATTGTCCTTACATTTAGAGTTTCTACCCTCAGTCATACACACTTGACTTTCCTCTTCTCCCTCTGTCTCAGGCACGTTTCCCTCCTCGTGGACTTCGACTACAGTAGCACAATTTCCACCAGGACCAGTGACAGTCATTCTTAATATGGGCCTTGACTGATCCAGTATGGTGTTGCTTGGATAAACTTGCATGTTAGTTTTGGCATAAGTGTTTTACGCAAGATACAGTTAATTAAAACCTGCACCAGCCATGGGAGCGGTGATCACGTTAACATCCATTTGCTTTAGCTAGCCTTTTGCTATTTTTAGCTTTTAGTTAGCATTTTGCTATGTTGCACCTTTAACTAGTATTTTGCTACTTATAGCTTCTATAGATAGAGTTTTGATCCTTTGAGTCTTGACAACTCGGTTTCAGTTTCTTTAGGAAATGTCAGCAAAGTCACTTACATTGCATTTTAACAGAAAATGTTTCTCCAGTAAACGTTGTTTCTTTCTGTCTTTCAGCACCTCATATTTTATCAAAGTTATTTTAGTCTGCAAAGTTTATAAAGTCTGTTTTTGCCACTTAATACTTTCTACTGTATTGACACCTGACTGCAGGCAGCAAAGCTAATAAGATTGAAGGTGGAATTACAGATTATCTTTAGTGGGCTTATGCTCTTCTGCTGGCAAACAAATTCTGTCCAGTCCTTATTGAAATTCACAAGTATATACTTGAAAGTTGTTTAAACTCCAGATAATGTTCAGTGTTTGCTTTTATTGTATTTAAAACTTACAGAAGCCCAAAAGAAAATAAATTACTACATTTATCAGCTGTGAGATTTTCCAACAGGAAATCATAAGATAGTTTATGATGATAACATGTAAGAATCTGATAATCAACTTGAACAATGTGAGCATATTCAACATGTACTCCAAAGGAAGCAATGTGTTATGTAGACTATAATAATAATATTTCTACCACCTACCTTTCTGAGGCAGTGGATACGTGAGCGGAAGTGCTGTCCCCGGTTTGGGCGTGCTGTTCTGATGGTCATATTTGCAGCTTGATGAAGCCCAAATCAAATCAGTTGATGTGTAAATGTAGCTGTGAGGTATCCCACATATGATAGGTGTAGCTGCAGACGATGTTAACGCACTCCTCCTGGATGATTACAGGACAGGAGGGGGAAGTTCGATTTATCCACCAATCAGCTGAAGGAAATCCCTCAGTCCCTCAGCCTGCAAAGAATTTCTGTGAAAACATCTAAATGCTAGCTCTGGATTTAGATTTATTATCGCCCACCCCCTAAGGGCAATAATGTTTTTTTTTTACCTGTGTCTGTGTTTAATTGTCTGTTAACAAAATATCTCATAAGTGAACAACATTTAATGAAATTCTCAGAAGGTAATCACTGTACATCTACAATAGATTAACTTTTGAAATCAACTCAATTCAAGATGGCTGCCACAGCTGATCGATCTTAGCCAACAAATAAATAGACATAACTCAGTCAATGTTACACATATTGAGCTAAACTTTGGTGTGGTAGTTGCTGAGTGCTAACATATCACATGAGATCTCACAATATAGCAATAAATATTACAATAAATTGTCAGAACATTTCAATTTACAATTGAGCGAAGTGGCTACAACTCTGTCATTACTCATCGTAAGATGACTTTAGTTTAAAACTCTGACATGAAAGGTGACGGGCAATATGCTAGATCTTGAATTTGACCATAACAAATCTGATATTATTCTTATTTTTTTAAGTGGCAAGAAAGAGAAGAGTCATGATTTCAGAAATAACTATTCTTTAATGATTTGAACTTTATTAAATAATTAAACTGAGGTTGTTCAAAGACCTATCTACAACAGGTAAGATACTGCTTATTACTTCTACACAAAACTCTACTTTAAAATGGAGATGAATCAAGTACCCCACATCTAAAACATGCAGGATAGTGGCCCTCCAGGACCAGGATTGGACACCGCTGAAGTAGACAAAACAACCTCTGCTTCAAACCTGTTGACCCAGATATGGATTTAACAAGTCTTTGAAAAGTAAGCATGTAATCCTCTACCTCCTTACACAGAAATGGAATGGAGGCATGATGGTGGAGAGGGGAGAATCTGCTGGATCTTTGTGTGAGTCCATCATTCTGTCAGTGAGCAGTGAGTCAGAATCCAAAAATGCTAACTCAAACATGGAGAACTAGGTGAACAAAATGAAGTATCTTAAAACAAACAAAAAGCTGTCAGGGCAGCAAATACAAATACAAAAACTAAAACTAAAATGCAACTAAACATCAAGTAGCACACAGAGAGCAAGTGACAAGAGCAAACAGTATGATCGACTGGAGAGTGAGAGAGGAGTGACTGCTAATTGGGAACAGGTGGGAATGTGTTAAACTAGAGCAGGTGTGAATGGTAAACTGAAGGCAAGGTGCAATGATACAGGGAACACAAGGAATAAACTAATTACAACAGCAAAGAACTCAAACAACAAGCACAAAAACCCAAGATCATGACAATATCTGTCAAACTTATAGCAAGTGCAGTGTTTTCTGAAGTCAGTTAGTGGTCGCATCCATCTTGAATTAAGTTTCCAAAGCTTGATGAGTTGTCCAAAAGTGACATTCACCCAGTCGTTCATGAAATATTTTGCTAACAGATAGGCAGGGCCGACTCCAAGACTTAATACCAACGTTTTAAGCAAAGATGTTGCGTAATGTGTGGAGCAATATCTTAGCTACTACCACAGCAAATTTTAGTTCAGTTTCTGTAAAACTGCTTGAGTTGTAGCCATTTTTGTTTTGGCTAAGGTTTATTAGATGTGGTAACCATCTTGAATCAGACTAACTTAAAAAAAAGTTGCATATGTCCATCCACTGATTACTTTCTGAGAGTTTCAATTTGGTTCAGTGGTCCATAAGATTTTATTAGAACAGGCACGCGGTCAATAAAAGCGTAAAAAAAGTTTGAATTAAAATCAACTATTATTCTTTTGTCCAATGTTGTCCTGTCTGCCGACGAGTCTGAAGATCGGAGCCCATCTCAAAGACGATGCTGCAGAAGAATCTGACCCACCCGAGCTGTGTGAAGCTGACACCCCACCCACGTCCAAAAATCCAGCAAATAGTCTGAATGGTTAGTGCTCCGTTTGTGCAGGTTTGTGCCGGTTTGTGCCGTTAAAATTTTCGTTTGTGCAGCTTTGGTTTCTGAGATATTAAAAATTATTTTTTAGGTCATCCAGAGTTCACCATCCCCCCATCTTGCTCCAAAACAAACCAAAGNCTTTTGCCAGATGATGAAAACTTGTCATTATATTCAACTTTTTCTGGTATAAATTTAATCCAATCTTCAAATGGAACTTCAAGCTGAAAATCTGAACATTGTTCAGGAGAAGTGGTGTCTGAGTCAAACTCGGTGTCCACAGGGCTTTCAGGATCACTTTCTTGATTTATTTCCAAGCATGACCAGATGTTTTGTCTGTTTAGCTTTACAAATGTGTACAGACTTTTTGCAGACATTTTATTTCCCAACTGCTGACTTATTTCTGTCCAGACAGCGGCAGCTGGAGTGGCTATCTGGCCGTTTTCTAGGATAGCCTCTTTTGACTTGCAGAGAACTCCGAAAAGAGACTCTCTGTCTACTGCTGGCTGTCGAGGCATCTAGTTAAAAAATAAAAAGGCTTTGATTAGCATTGCTTAAAATAATTCTTGCCTACATGATTTCAAAGAAGCCACAAAACATTGGTATTCTAGCAGTGTCTGCACAATTACAATAGTCTTGAACTAAAAAAAGTAAAGTTGGCTTTCATAGTTTAATTTCTAACATTTAAGCTAATTAAAAAAAATCAATAATGCATTGTTACTAGTCTGGTGACTTGACAATTTAAGTACCTGTTAAATTTTAATTTTCCCTTGGAATAAATTATTTTTGAATTTAATTCAGAAGATGTGCCCTTTATGCATATGCTTAAGTGTTAATGATTCAATATAAATGTAAAGGCTGCAAGATAGTGCCTCTCTATGTTTCAATAGGTTTAAAAAGTCTGGACTTCAAATATAAGTTGTGAATTTAAATAAATGCATATGTAAGCTAGCCCTGCATACATCCTCTCTGCTTTTACAGGGATGGATTGCATTGAGTCAATATTTTATGTGAAACCTGAGCATTAATTTACTTACCTTGTTCAAAAATCAAAGTCAGAGGGTTGGAAAAATTCCAAAAATTACTCATTCAAAACGATTTCTTTGAGACTGCTAGAATAATTTTAACGAGAGGTTGAAATTACACTTGCTCTGCCGCCAAAACAAGATGGGGGGGCTCACTACAGTGTGGGTGGAGCCAATCCCAGTTGACGTTGTGTGAGAACTATGTCAAAGTTCACAAAAAATTTGATGTGCTTTTAAAAATCCTTGAAGCCCATACACATTTAATGTCAGAAATAGGATGAAATGATAAAAATAATTCAATTATTGTGGAGAGACCGCTATATTCGTGAGAAAACATTGCTATCTTAAAACATTTCTTGAAATGAGACAAATTTCTTCTTGTTCAAAATCTTTATTGAAGTTCAAAACAAAAGAAGGTACACATGGTACAACAGCTGAAAATCTGAAGAATTTAAACGAGCTAGCCCACTTTGGTTTGTTTTGGAGCAAGATGGGGGGATGGTGAACTCTGGATGACCTAAAAAATAATTTTTAATATCTCAGAAACCAAAGCTGCACAAACGGAGCACTAACCATTCAGACTATTTGCTGGATTTTTGGACGTGGGTGGGGTGTCAGCTTCCACCCGAACAGTGATGCTGGCGCGCGCTCGGCAGGCGGCTCCTCCGACTGCTGCTGAGTTCAATGTTGGCTCGTTCAATTTGTGGGACTCCATTTGTAGTCATTTAATAGTAAAACAAGTATTTACCTAATCTGTTATTATTAAAAGATCCATTATTAAAACATTGCCGAAAATGAATCGGTGAATTTTATTCATATAAGCATACAAGCACTTTGGGTCGCTTTGCTGCTGAAAAGTGCTATATAAATAAATTTCACTTCACTTCACTAATGGAGGTGTTGAATTCAATATGTGGGATATTGAATTTTTACATTGCATTTGTTAAGAAAACATTGGGATTGACAATTACGCTGACAAACTTAACAACGTAAAGATCGGCTTGTCTTTCATTTCGTGAAAATGGTGTTAGTTTGTGGAGCACAGCAGTAATCCTTTCCGCAGATTCCCACGGCACATGAAGGCATCAGGGGTCCGGGTGAGCTCAGCCTTCCTCGCTGACTGACTGTATCGATGAAGTTGTTTCAAAGATGGCGGACTTCCTGCCGTCCCGCTCCATTTTATCTGTATGTTTTCCTAACTGTTTTCTCACAAGCGGCGAGGCAGAGCAGCTGCGGAAGTCGAAGGAGATAGATAAGGATATTCATCGAGATAAGACTTACGTTAAAAGGCTGGTAAAGATCTTATTACTGGGAGCGGGCGAGAGCGGCAAGTCCACTTTCCTCAAACAGATGCGCATTATCCACGGGCAGGACTTCGATCAGAAGGCCAAAGAAGAATTCAGAGCTACAATTTTTAGTAATGTTATTAAAGGTAAGCCTACAGCCAAAGCTTGCTGTGCTGGTTTTGTTGGCCCTTTGTACTGCTCGTTTACTTGATGGTGAGAAGCGTATTGTGTGTGGGAAGTCAGGAGCCACGCTAGCTGCGACTGCAGGGATTGTTTGGAGCACTTTCTGTGTTCGACACCCCCAGCCTGCTTTGTTGCTGAAACAACCGAGAAACATCCGTGTTATTTCTGTCTGTGTAACCCCTTATCTCACTGGGCTAAAGGCGCTCACCAGGGGCTCGCTGTTCGCGGAGGTTGTCGCGCATGAGTCGCAGAAGCGTTGCAGTCGCGTCGCTTGAAGTTTGTGAAGTAAATCTGTGCAACACATTTTCTCTCGACATAGTCAGGGTTTTCTTGGGTGTGTCTCGAACCTTGAGCCCAGAGCTGACAGGAGACAATCACAGCTGGAGACATGTGCAGTGCTGAATGACTGTGTTTACATTAGCTGTTTCTAGAGAGAGACATCTTGAATAACTTCATCTGAAAAAGCTCAAATTGAGTTGTTATGGCTAAAAGGACAACACCAGCAACTAGCTACTGAAGAGACAAAGGTAACAAAAAACGAGCTAAAAGTAGCAGAATAGTAGTGAAAAGTATTAAAAATAACAAAAATTGAGCAAGCGTGATGAAGCATATTTTAAAAAGAACAATATTGTTGTCAAAACAGAACAGATCTCAATGTATTTCTATGAATCAAATATTTGTAAATAAAGTGAAAAGGGATAACAGTTTGTACACTATGAAAACTTAAAAAAGTCACAGTACCATTTCCTGAATGAGCTGAAGTTTTGATATATGAATGACTAAAATAGCACAAAATCTACAGAAGTAATTAGCATTCACACTGTAATTGAAAAGTGGTCCAACTGTGTTTGTCTTCATTTCTCACTCACTCCAGCTGATTAAATAATAAATGTGAGGGCGGCTGTCAAGCTGGGGACAAAGCGGGCCGATGTGGGTGGAGGTGGGCCTACAATACAGTTTTGTAAGTCATGCATGCAAAATATGCTGAGATTTTCAAAACTGTATGTTTGTGATTACAAACACAGAATTCAGTGACACAGCAACAGAAAATTTGCCCATTTCCTTGTACGTTTTTTTTGTTTCTTTACAATTTCGACTCCCTCATTCGTCTCTAGCAGTTGCAGCCCAGTGAGATACTACCTTGGCTGTGGGAGCGAGGGGTGACATCTGCTTGTGCTTATTTGGGTCTTTTTAGATCTTGTCCACACGGGAACAGTCTCTTTTCGAAAACAATCTTTTTTTCTGGAAATGTTTTCATGCGAATGGAAGCAGAAAATGCCCCAAATACTGCAGTAACTGTACCAGGCCTGTGTGTGTTGCTGTGTCACTGCCTCAGAAACACACTAGAACCAGGAAAGAAGACAGCATGGGGCATGCAGCGATGCAGTGTTGTTGAAAGGTAAATGAAGTGATAAACCCTGTTGGCCTTAGATTATTTGGTGAAATGAAGATATTTTTTCTTGCTGTTTTATTCAAACCAGTGTTATTGTTCACCAGTCTTAGCTGCTCATTGAAATAAATCAGTATATGAAGGATTGGTTGTAGATGAGCAACTAGTGTCTGCAACACAAATACAAGCATGTCATTTGTCACTACTGGGGTTTTCGGTTAGTTGAGAAGTAAAATTATGACATCCTTGTTTCCAAAAGTTTTGTTTAGGCTTTGCACATAAAAAAACACAAGGGCGGCATTTAATAATTTTCTCATTCTGGATCCCAGTTTTGAAAAATGTAGTTTGGAGGGTTCCTAAAACACAACGTTTTGTGTATGGATGGGGCCTTGTATTTTACAAATGTTGTCCTTTCTCTGTGCTCAGTCTCACATGTTGTTCAGAATGCGTTGACAATTGAAGTGCTCCTCATTGCTCCTCTTAACACTTGAACACACCTCCTGGTCCTGTTTGTGTGAAGGGAGTGACACCAAAACTATTGTTTACTGTAAACTCTCCTATCACCTGCTGAGATCATGGATATTCTTGTCTACCTGAGCTAACCACATGGCAGGCAAGCTTCTCTGTTGACCCAAACAGCTAAAACAGTTCCCCAATCAGTCACTGTGGCACAAAAACATGACCTCATTTTGTATGCAAGCTGTCAGCTGCCCATTGGCTAATATAATAGATGTTTTGTTGTTTGACATTGTAAAAATCCCTCTGCATGCATTTGAAACAATAACATAGTGTATTTGTAGTGATTGTTACTTGACAGTGGGTTGCAATAAGGAGAGCTCCAGAGTTACAGAAACTGAGATGAGAAGGGTTGGTGAGGCCTGTGACAACCATACAACTGTTTTGAGAGAAAACAGTTGCAAGAAAACTGAGAATGAGAAATGTTTTGAGACATTTTGGAGACTTCTCATGAATGCTGTTCACCACCTACTGTCCAACAGCCACAGCCCAGTGAGATACTGATTTAAAGTCCTCAGAGTCAGAGTTTTCTTTTATTTCGCTGTCTCAAAGTTAGTTAGTTTTCTCATCATTTGTTGTTCATTTAAAGTCGGACATAGAGTAGAAGCTTCATCTGCAGCCTAAATGCTTTTATAACAAGTTTTCTCTAGTTTCTGTGGATCAGATTTGTTAACAAAAAAAAGTCAAAATTTGTATTACTTGGCACTTGTAGTGCGACTCTGTAAGGAACTTTTTTTTTTATCAAGCCCATATGCCATTTAGTTCTGTTTATTTAAAAAAATGGAAATGAGCACCTCTCTCTTACCCTGCTGCTGTCTGAACAGTGTTTATATGCTGGTAGTTCCTGCATTTTGTTGCCTGCCTCATTGTACTATGAACCTTTTCTTTCTCTCAGGTTTTTTTTACTGTTGATGGTCTTTTTGTGCACAGACAGCATTTTAATGATTAAAAAACACAATTATTACAGCTGAATAGTTATTTCCACAGTTGTACATTTTCATGTAAAATGAAAGCATTTTTGTGTTATTAAGAAAAAGTTTCTTCTTACCAGAGTTTGAAGCCCACCACTGTGTTTGAAGTAAGTCAGAAATTTGACCTGTTTATTTGTGGTTCTAGGTTCACCATATGACTGAAGTGCATTAGTGATGGGCAATGGGGTTAAATGGTTCCATCAGCCATCATCAGTCCAAAAACCTACAATTGGCAGTATAATTATCAACTGCCTTTAAGTGTGTTTTTGTTTGTTTGTTTTGGAGGAGAGACAGGATGATCAGTCCCATTCTCTGTACAACTGTGGACGTCAGCTGTTTGTGGCCAGAAGAAATACAAAGTCACAGATTTGAAATTAAATTTTGATTTTAAACCAAAGTCACTAAGAACATTTGACAAAAAATGTGCCACAAAAACCTGAGCTGATATTAAGCTCTACAAATGAAGGTAAACATGTTGAAAAACCTGTGAGCTTGTAGCTTTGATTTGAGCACCTGTAGAAAATGTGTAAATGTATTTAAATATTTCATGTGCAAATGAGTTTTGCACAAATATTTTCTGAACATAAAGTCACAGAAAAAACAGTTACAAATGTGTAAAGTTACATTTACATATATATAACACAATGGAACAGTGGTTAGAGTTGGCCTCCCGGCAAGTAGGTTGCAGGTTTGCATCCCAGTCTGGGGCCTTTCTGGGTGGAGCTTACATGTTCTCCCTGTGCTCACATTGGTTTACTCCTGCTACTCCAGTTTCTTCCCACAGACCAAAAACATGCCTATTAGGTTCACTGGTAACTCTAAATTGTCCCTAGATGTAAGTGACCATGTGAATGGTTGTTTGTCTCTATGTGTCCCTGTGATGGACTGGAGACCTGTCCAGGGTGTCCCCCGTCTCACAATGACTGCTGGAAATGGGTGATTCGGAAAGGAGAAGCGGATAAAGAAAATGGATGAATGGATAACAGCTATATACACGTAATACATCGTTTATTTGGATGTCATTTTTCTAACTTGTGTGTGTGTATATGATATATACACACACATGCATACACAGGGGTGCAACTACATACGTTCTGAGGTGTATGCGAACACATCATCGCCCCCCTCTCTCCTGTATGAGGAAATTTAACTTTTCTAGAGCCTTGTAACCCTTCAGTAAATGACTTGCTGGATATATTTCTTGAATGATATCTCTTGAAACATCGCAGGTAGTCAGGGCATATGTGGTCACTGATTCCTCCAGCTCAGCTTTTGCTTTTTATTATCTGTTGTATTGTAAATAGGCCTACGACTACAGCAAACAGCTGCAAGACAACAACAGCCACCTTTCACAAGTTAAAATAAGGGACACTCACCACGGTGAGGTGCCCACAGAAGTGGTATACTTTATTTTATGGCTGTTTTTGTAAAAACAAAAAAAACAATAGTGCAATTATTACAGAGGTGGGTTAGATACCCCAATATTGTACACCAATCAGAGTAGTATAACTGCAACATGTTAAGCAGAAGTAGATTAATCTTTAAATAAGCAAGTGTAACAAGTATTTGGTAAAAGGTCTACTAAAGTAACTGATCATAACACCAGATTTATTATTTTAAATTCATGTCAGACAGCCAAAAGTAAGTTCTGTGCAAATTCTGGTATTTTAAAGACTAAAACCAAAATATTTATAAGGAGTTAGGTTCTGAGGCTGGTTCTAGACCAGATGTACCACGGGGGCCAGATTAGTCAGTGTTTTTTCATGGGTAGCAATTAAAAAAGAATGAAACAAAAAACAGGGCAATATTTCATCATTTAATATATAAGTGAGCCAAAGAGCCACTTGTGTCAGCCCCTGTCCAGAACCACCCATGGGCTGCAGGTCGGTGTCTGAGGCATTGGTTAGCAGGTTTGCCTTCATTCTTATAGCTTGATAGGAAGTCAGGTTATCCAAACTGGTAAACCACATTAATAAAATAATACTGATCACAGAACACTGTAAAAACTTTAACATAAAGTATATATTTATGTTAGTAAAGATATAAATATTTTTCCTACACAGAAATCCCTAACAAACTATTTTAATGTAGGACAAATAAACTCTTCACAGTATTTATTTATTTACTGTTAATCTGTTATTATAATTTGTTCTTGAAATTGCTGTTTATATTATTTTGATTATTACTATATGAAAAAACATACCATCCAAATTCAATATCCTAATCCAATAATCAAACCATAATAGTCTACTAAAAGCACAAAAAGAAACTTAATTGATCACAGCAAAATGTTCTGTATCATATGGGTCCCAGGAGCTGATAGAGGGATTAAGAGACACTGATGTCTGGTTCTTCTGGGTTCTGACGGGTCTGCAATGTTTCTACTGATCCATTCTGTCTGGTATCATTCAGCACACCGGGCCACACATTGTTTTTATTGTCTGTGTTCATCCTCACTGACGCTGTTCATCCTGGGATGTGCGTCTTCCCACTCACGCCTGTACTTTTGCAAGAGTTTTAGCTTCTAATGACATGGTGAGGTATTGGATGGCCATTTTAAAAAGACGCAGGTTGATAGCAGCTCACATCGGCTGTGTCCGTCTCTAGGCAACCGTGACGACAGCGTTGGACCGGAGCGGGTGGCTCCCGCCACGACAATTTAGCTAGGCTAGTCTTAATATTTCCTGTATTTTATTTTGGTCATTATTGTTACACTTAGTGTGGATATGTGTGTGATAGGCGGGTCTATTGGACAAATATAGAAATACGGAACAAATCGCGTTCTGTATTGGTTCAAAACAGGACGCAACATTTAACAGACAAATACGGGACGACTCCGTATTTACGGGACGGGTGGCAACCCTAGCCACCTCTCATTTTAGGCTAGCTTAAGCTAACCTGAATATTTACAACCCTCCTGTTGACACACTGACATTACTTACCTACTGTGTTTCAACCACTTTGAAAACCTTTTCTTCATCCTTCCAACATCTTTATCCCTCTCCCTCTTCCGTTTTCTGTTTTGTGCCCCGGAGAGCTTTTTTTTCTGCCGCTCCATCTTTAGCTCCCTGTTGTCAAGTGCACCACTGTGTGGGAGGGGGGAGCGACAGGAGGGGAGGTGAAGGAGCGGAGGGGTGCCTAATCAGTGCTGTTCCTCTGTTATTGATCGTTTCATACATGCACAAACTGCAGGTAAATATAGAAAATGCCGACTAGAAAAAAATTTCCCCACATCGTTTTTGCGCCGCCTCTAGAGTGGCGCCCCTATATGTTGCATACAGTGCATACCCACTTTTTGCACCACTGTGCATACATACACATATAGGTCTGTCGCGATAAACGATAAATCAATTAATCGCACAATAAAAAAAAAATGAGGTCAATAAGTTTCATTTATCAGCGTTATCGTTTCTTTGTGTCTCTCTCTCTTTCTACCGAAGACACTGGATGTCAAAAGGCCCCGCTGCTCTTCACTGACCCCTCCCTTTCTCTTAGCGTAAGGGGGCGTGACCTATCGCGTCAGGTAGCCAGCCTCGGTGCCTTGGCTTGTACCTCTTTAGCGTTAGCCCCCGCTAGGAGTTAGCAACCTAAAGAAATGCTGTTTGATATTGGGGGAAAAAACGAAATGGAATTAGTTTGAAGCTGGAAGTAACAGCAGCGGTGTGGGAGCAGGCCGACAGCCTGAGATCAGTTTGTGATTCAGAGCAGTTTATTATTCATGAAAAAAATATAAACAATCCATGTGTGATTAAACAAACGTCGTAGTCTGAAAATGCTGTTGATTAGTTTACTCTGGTGTGAGAGTTCAGAAACAATACCCTGAAACACGCTCATGTTGTTCACGAGTTAGCATCCAGTGATCTCGGGTAATCGGTTCTCACCGTTCCACGTTCCCAACTTGGTCGTTATGCGCATTGTTTAGTCAGCCATCCTGGTCCCTGTGATTATCAGAATCTGAATAGTTTTCATCTGATTCTGGATGCCTCACTCTCTGCCACACTGCCAACGTTTTAACAGTTTGTCAGCTGCTCTACCAGAGAAAACAAGACATTGGATTTGTTTTACACAAATGTCAATGATTCATATATTTCCAAAACAAGACCTCCTCTGAGTAAATCAGATCACAACCTTGTTTTTCTCTGCTCACAATATAAACCCCTTGTCCAGAGACTACCTGTTACAAAAGGGACTGTGAGAAAGTGGTCACAGGAAGCTGAAGAAGCCCTACAGCAGTGTTTCTCAACCTTTTTTGGGCCAGCGCCCCCCTATCCATTATCAAGGCCTCTTACCGCCCCCCTCCCACCCCCCACCCTTTTTTTTTGCCTGGTTACGTGAATAAATTGTTTTTATTCATGGACTTATATAATACCTGATCTTGGGTATGGCCCATCAGAACATCTTTGTGGG
>NC_051441.1:21919168-21920691 GCF_001649575.2 Kryptolebias marmoratus
GTGTAAACTTTACCTTTAAGCAAACGCCCCCCAAAAGAATATCAGCGCCCCCTTTTTGAAAATATTGCTGCCAGCGCCCCCCGTCATCCTCTCAACGCCCCCCAGGGGGCGGTACCGCCCCCGTTGAGAAACGCTACCCTACAGGGTTGTTTTGATGCTACTGATTGGATTTCTCTTTGCAAGCCACATGGAGAGGACATCAATGCGATGACTGAGTGTGTGACCGACTATATAAACTTCTGTGTGGATAACACCATCCCCACCAGAACAGTGAGAGAAATGTCAAATAACTTTAGTAAATAAAACTAAATGTCAACAAAAATATAAAAACACACACACTACAAGTACCATTAAAACACTTAATTACATAAATAAGTAGATGTAAATTTAGTTATATGTTGCCTCACTCTTCACTTGCATACAGTGATCGACCCATGACTAAACATTACTTTGTGATGCCACCGGGCCCAAAAAAAGTTGAGAAACACTGCACTACGCTCTCTTTGACCTTTGACCCACAATGCTGATCAGAATGTGACTGGTCTGCAGAAAATTTGGAAAAACTCCTACAGTGTTAAGACAGCCATGATGAGCCTTAAAGTCTGTCCACGTTGTACTGGGGTCATTTAGTGTGACTAGGGTTCAAACAAAGGTTGTGCTGAACTCATGTTTTAGCTTAACTTGCAGGCCTGACAATATTCTATTTTGTTAGATTTATCTACAAAAGGTACAAATTACAATGTGAATGCTGAGTCAGCAGCAGAATGCTGACTCAGCATTCATACAGTTTTAACTACTTCTGCATGCTTTGTGTTTTTTTAACCATTTGTGTATCAAAATGTTTAGCACAATCAAAAAATAGTGTGCTATTATTTCTATTTTTTATAACTTTTACAATTTTCAAATATTTAACTGTACTGAAAGTCAAAAACACTGTTCTCTTTGAAATCTTCAGTGTACTGGCTTTCTATTTGTCTTCTTATGCTATTTTTAGCTTTCTGATAGATAATGCAGTTTTTCTAGTTAAATTTGGTAATTTCCCCAAACCTTTTGTCTGCAGTAACACAAGCCTTAAACAGTCCAATGAAAACTGAAAGAAGTAAAACAGAGCCTTGGGACTGACCAGTAAAGGCAAAGATGAACACAGAAATGGAGATGACCCAAGAGACTCGACTGTTGCTCTCCTCAAACTCTTCCATCAGATCCTGGAGGAAGATGCCCAGGGTCTTGACAACTCCATACGTGTTGACCTCCACCAAGAAAAAGGCCATGGCCACAGCCCACCCCCAGCCACCCTCAGGCACCTCTGGGTAAACATTTGGGCCCAAACAGCGCGGCACTCTGGGCATCCTCATGGCTGCAACACGCCACCTGGTGGGAGAAACCAACATGTCAGTGATTTGAACTGCTAAATGTACTTTATGAAAATAGACAGGTTGAGTGAGCATTAAAACAATCAGTCAATTAAAGACTTGGCATTCCATGTAGGAATGCTGCATTTCATGTTTTTAATTAGTTTAAAC
>NC_051441.1:21920791-21922087 GCF_001649575.2 Kryptolebias marmoratus
CTGGACAAAGCAGGCAGCACTGTGAAGATCATGTTCTTTGATTTCTCCAGTGCATTTAACACAATTCAGCCTGATCTGCTTCGTCTGAAACTCCAGAAGACTCAGGTGGAGGCTTCAACAATCGCCTGGATCAATAACTACCTGACAAACAGACCACAGTTTGTGAGACTGAAGGACTGTGTGTCTAACCAAGTGGTCAGCAGCACAGGAGCAGCAGAGGAGGGGTACACCTTGGACAAGTCGCTAGTACATCACAGGGACACATAGAGACAATTTAAAAGGAAACAGTTAACCTAACAGGCATGTTTTTGGGTCTGTGGGAGGAAACTGAAGTACCTAGAGTAAACCCACACATTCACGGGGAGAACATGCAAACTCCATCCAAAAAGGTGTCTCATGATTATGTCTAGTCATTTTCTTTTTTTTGTAATAAACACAATCTGATATTAATAGATAACATTTTATTATTTTGTGCTTACAAAACATTTATTAGACACTGCATAAGCTCACCGTAGAAATTGGTCAATTTACCACTGATGTAAACCTTTGTTTGGGGACCAAAGTACAAAAGGTTCAGGATAGGATACTGCAAAGAAATGAAGATTGAATGCAGTCTGCTGACCTCCTTAGATGGATAACTTTTACTAATTGACTTTTATAATGTATGTGAATGTTTTTGTATAGTTTCATGAGAGGACTTTTGTTGTGACTTGGCACTATATAAATAAATTGAATTGAATTGAAAACCTTAAATACTTCTGAATTCTGTTTTCCTGTTTGTCCCTACAGGTATCCGAGTGTTAGTAGATGCTAGGGAAAAACTGCACATCCCGTGGGGCGACCCGTCAAACCAGAGGCATGGAGACACCATGATGGGCTTTGATACTCGATCAGCAATGACCCATGGTCATGGCATGGTTGAGACCAAAGTTTTTCAGCACTACCTACCTTCCATTCAGGCCCTGTGGGCCGACCGGGGCATCCAAGACGCCTACGATCGCCGCAGGGAGTTTCAGCTGGTGAGTCGGCAGTAGTGCTACAACAGGTTTTGTGATTAACAATACTAAACCAGAAATATGCACGCCTTTAAAATTCCTGCTCACTGGGCTTAACATCATTGTGAACACACTTGCCTGAGCTTTATGCCTGGTTTTAGAGGTTTCCACCTAGGAACGCTTCAGCAAACCCAGATGGTAAAGATCCATCCATCCATCCATTGTCTTCCGCTTATCCGGGGTCGGGTCGCGGGGGCAGCAGCCTAAGCAGGGAGACCCAGACTTCCCTCTCCCCAGCCAC
>NC_051441.1:21924917-21927748 GCF_001649575.2 Kryptolebias marmoratus
CACCAGGCGCTCACCAACATGCCCCACCTCCAGGCCTGGCTCCAGAGTGGGGCCCTGGTGACCCGCGTCCGGGCGAGGGAACACTGTGTCCAATATTCGTATTCGTCATAAGGGGTCTTTGGGCTGCACTTCGTCGGGCCCCTCACCTAGGACCTGTGTGCCTTGGGTGACCCTACTAGGGGCATGAAGCCCCTGACAGCATAGCTCCTAGGATCATTGGGACACTCAAACCCCTCCACCACTATAAGATGGCAGCCCAGGGAGAGGAGATGGTAAAGATCAATTTACAAAATCTAAAAAAAGAATTAAAAATCATTGATCATGAAAGCAATAAAGGGGGTTTATGTTAGGTTAATACTGTTGTTACAGCTGGAAATAAAAGAAGTGTGTTATTGATAGCAGTATTCAGTATTCAAGCTTCTTGTCTGATGTGACCTATTTAGATGGGGCTCAGGTTCCCCACAAAACAGCCATGGCAGTGTGGTCAGCTTGAACATGATATTTACTGGAAGCACAAGAAAACCAAACAAAAATGGGCAGTAAGCACGCTAACATTAGCATAACATCTCCGAAAACTGTTTTATTCACATGCAAACATCATTAGGTGCCAGTTACCTATCAAACAACAATAATGTTGACAAGAGCCACACTATATGCAAGTTGTGAATACGCTTCCACCCAGAGGAGTAACCAAATGTGTCATTTTTTGGTTCCAAGCAATCACAAAAACAGGATAATCAATAAAAAATACCGATTATTAATAAAAATATTCAGCTTTTTTCTTTTTTATTTTGTGAGCGTACTACCTTGTCTTGCTTCTGCCTCCTGCTCCACCCCCACCCCCACTGCTGCAGAGAGGGGAAGTGGGGGCAGACACAGAGAGCCACTGATCAGAAGTTGTGGTGTTTACACTAAATAGGTTTTTATGTGTAATTTAACTCTATGTGGTATGGGGGAACAATGTTCCCGTATGTTTTGTCAGAACATAAATCAGATATTTTGCAATAAAAAAACAAATAAAACATAATAATATCTTAGTTAAAGTCTTGGCAGCTCCATATTAAAGCAGCTGAAAGCCACCGATGTATTTTAGAGGAAAATAAGCTGCTGTTGGCAAAACAACAGATACAGAGGCTGATGAAAGTCTTCATCTGCAGCACTACCCTCCCTTCATGTCTACTGTTTTATGACTAACTAATATGAGATCCTACAGATAAGAACTTTATTTTTATCCACATGGTTCATTATCAATAGGAAACATGTATTTGTGGATGAAATGCTGATAACGGATGTGAAGAATGTTATTTTGGATAACAAAAATGTTCATTTTGAATAGGAAGATCTGAATTACAAATATCTGAAATACATAGCCAACCTGACTGTTAAGAAAACACCTAAATTTTTAAGGACTTTTAGATATTTGACATTTATTGTACTAGTAGCCTGAAGTTAGAATTTTAGATTGTGTACTTTAATTTATAATAGTAAACATTAGCTTGAGGATATTTTTATTTTAAGTGTTGACTAGAAAAAATGTTAATTTGACAAGAAGAAAAAACCATTAATGAAATCAAAAATGGTACTTGGAGACAGCAGTGTAATTTGATAAAATGTTAACACAGCTTGCCATACACTGAGTCAACTCCAGCGAGCAAACAGGCATAGGTTGAGCACATGCGTGAGAAAGGAGTGTGCATAACACATTATTGTTTGCTTAAAATAATATGTGCCGACAGTTTTCACTGCCACTCAACTATGTGATACAAATACACTCATCGGCCACTTTATTAGGTACACCTTGCTGGTACTGGGTTAGACCCCCTTTTGCCTTCAGAACTGCCTTAATCCTTCGTGGCAAAGATTCAACAAGGTACTGGAAACATTCCTCAGAGAGTCTGGTTCATATTGACATGATAGCATCACACAGTTGCTGCAGATTTGTCGGCTGCACATCCATGATGCGAATCTCCTGTTCCACCACATCCCAAAGGTGCTCTATTGGATTGATATCTGGTGACTGTGGAGGCCATTAGAGTACAGTGAACTTATTGTCGTGTTCAAGAAACCAGTCTGAGATGATTCACGCTTTATGACATGGCGCATTATCCTGCTGGAAGTAGCCATCAGAAGATGGGTACACTGTGGTCATAAAGGGATGGACATGGTCAGCAACAATACTCAGGTAGGCTGTGGCATTGACACGATGCTCAGTTGGTACTATGGGCCCAAAGTGTGTCAGGAAAATATCCCTCCCACCATTGTACCACCACCACCAGCTTGAACCGTTGATACAAGACAGGATGGATCCATGCTTTCATGTTGACACCAAATTCTGACCCTACCATCCGAATGTCGCAGCAGAAATCAAGTCTCATCAGACCAGGCAACGTTTTTCCAATCTTCTATTGTCCAATTTTGGTGAGCCTGTGTGAATTGCAGCCTCAGTTTCCTGTTCTTAGCTGACAGGAGTGGCACCCGGTGTGGTCTTCTGCTGCTGTAGCCCATCCACCTCAAGGTTCTACATGTTGTGGGTCAGAGATGCTGTTCTGCATACCTCGGTTGTAACGAGTGGTTATTTGAGTTACTGTTGCCGTTCTATCTGCTCGAACCAGTCTGACCTTTCTCCTCTGACCTCTGGCATCAACAAGGTATTTGCGCCCACAGAACTGCTGCTCACTGGATATTTTCTCTGTTTCGGACCATTCTCTGTAAACCCTAGAGATGGTTGTACATGAAAATCCCAGTAGATCAGCAGTTTCTGAAATACTCAGACCAGCCCGTCTGGCACCAACAACCATGCCACGTTCAAAGTCACTTAAATCACCTTCTTC